>NW_011159435.1:0-799 GCF_000146605.3 Meleagris gallopavo | reverse complement strand
CAATCAGGTCTCCAGTCCCAGGCACCACACAGCAGCACTGAGAGCTCTGAGCCACTCTCTCCATGACCTTTCAATCCAAGGGAGGATGATTCCCATCTTTACCCAGACCTCTCACGCCTCCTGAATTTTATATAATAATAAAAGCACACTAGTGCTCACTCAACACCTTGACTGCCTGTGGAGTCTTCATTCACACAGACTGGGATGAATGCAACAAACAACAAGGCACCTCAGCTTGCAACGCTGAGGCTGTGGGATGCATGAAGCAGAGCTCCAGGCTTGTTCCCCTTTTGTCTGGCTTTGGGATGTCTGCAGCTACCATTTGGTATGGTAGCAAATAATCTCTAGCATCCTGGATGCTGCTCATGAGAATCCCAAGCCTCCTGGCTGTGGCTTTGTGATGCGTTTCCGGGCTTTTTGATGCATTTTGATGCCTTGGCTGCTCCCTAACACCTGTCATCATCACGCTGCGGCAGGACGAGCTCACCATGACCAATGTCAGGCAGTACTGCTTGATTTGCAGCTCACTGGCTCTTGCAGAAGAATCAAACTGCAGGACCTTTTGCTCACCCTGCAGCACACAAATGCTACAGAATCGGAAACAACTTGGGAAGCTCTGGGTCTGCAAGACTGCATGGGACATGCACCGACAGGTGATGTCAGTTGCTCTTCCTTTTCCCACTGATGCTTTCACTTCATTGTAGAAGGCCACCAAATTGAGCAGGCTGCATGTCTCTGTTTCCACTGTTCCTGCATTTCCTTCTTGTTGCCATCTTTTCCTCAAAGCAAAAGAATTTGG
>NW_011159434.1:0-726 GCF_000146605.3 Meleagris gallopavo | reverse complement strand
AGTGTAGTTGTTATTTTTTTTTTCTTTTTCTCTCCATTATGGAGCTGCTCTCTCTCTTTTTTAGCAGGGAACCCTGAGCGTACTTAAGGGCTGGTAGGTATTTGGACCTGGAAGCTGCTTCCTTCACTTGAGCGTGTGGGGAGTATTGGTCCTTGGAATGGGTTAAGTGGTTTCTTTTTTTCTTTAAGGGCTGTGATCTTCTCTTTTTGGGGGATCCCAAGTGCGCTGAAGGGCTGTTAGGTGTAAGAGCAGCATCTGAATCTGGAGACTGCTTCCTTTGGGGTGTGGGGTGAGCCCTTAGAATGGGGTGAGTGATTCCTGCTTGACTTCAGAGCTGTGAGCTCTGCTTTTCTGGAGGATCTCAAGCTGGATGGCTGTAATTCATAGGGCTATGTGCTAATTGCATCCATGCCGTGGGTGTTTTTTAAGGGCATTGTGTGCATCCTTGTTGTGTTTTAAATTCTGTTCTGCGTCTCTTCTGATTTCATTTTGCAGCCTGATGGAGTTGAAGGATTGCCTGGGCTCCTCCAATCAGTGGTGTGAGATCTGTCCAGCAGGTAATGAACACGATGCACCCCATGTTGGTGCGCTGCTTGTATGCAGGTAGGTTTGCGATGTGATCCGACTCCCCCATGCTGACCATCCACAGCTAGATCAAGTTGCTCAGAGTCTGAGCCAGGCTCACCTTGAAAGGCAACCTGTGCCACTGCCTCAGCACCCTCACTG
>NW_011159433.1:0-488 GCF_000146605.3 Meleagris gallopavo | reverse complement strand
CGGAGAATGCAGGCATTTGAGCTGGGATTGACGTTGCAATCTCTTGCAGGTGGGTGACATCGTGTGCGTTATTGATATGCCACCAAAGGAGCTGACCCCCTGGTGGAGAGGCAAGCATGGCTTCCAGGTAGGCACCAGCTTCAGACTTGAGCATGCCACTTCAGTAAAGGCAGGAATCTCAGCTTAGAGCTGCTCTGCCTGCACAGGATGGCTTCTGCACGTCAAAGGTTTCCCTGTGTCAGTGCCAGAGGACCTTGCCTTAGGCTGCAAATGTTGAAAGATTATTATTACCTTTATGCAGGCCATTGTCTGCTGGGTAGTCTTACAGAACAAGACTATCAGGCAAGCACGTTCCAAGGAAAATGTTATGTTGCTTTTGGTTTAACAGTTCAGACGTGGGAAATGCTGCATGCAATAGTTGGCCTCTCTTTCTGTTCTTGTTACAGGTTGGATTTTTCCCTGGCGAGTGTGTGGAACTCATTAATAAC
>NW_011159432.1:0-807 GCF_000146605.3 Meleagris gallopavo | reverse complement strand
CGGCTTTCCATCTGCGGTGTTTCCCCACAATACAACACGATCCATCTGTGAATAGGGCATATGTCTTCTCTTTTTTCTGGTAGTTCATTATATGGTGGGGCCTCTTTAGCACGTGATCTCTCTTCTGCTGATGATGTTCCAAACTTTTTGCCTTCAGGCCAGTCCATGATCACCTCTAGGATTCCTGGACAGTTGAGATTCCCCATCCGCGCTCGCTGCGTAATCAGCGCAATCCACTTACTCCAAGTGGCATCAGTAGCATGATGGGTGGAGGGACCCTTTCCCTTGAACATTCAGTTCAGCACTGGCAGTCGAGGTGCCAGAAGGAGCTGTGTTTCTGTACCGATTACTTCGGAAGCAGCCCAAACCCCCTCATACGCGGCTAAGATCTCCTTCTCAGTTGGAGTGTAGCCCTCTTCTGACCCCCTTTACGCTCGACTCCAGAATCCCAGGGGTCGGCCTCGGGTCTCTCCTGAGGCTCTCTGCCACAAACTCCAAGTGGGACCTTTCTCTCCAGCAGCAGTGTAGAGGATGTTCTTTATACCCTGTCCCATTCGTACTGGCCCTAGGGCCACGGCACGGGCTATTTCCTGTTTAATCTGTTCAAAAGCCTGCTGCTGCTCCGGGCCCCATGTAAACTCATTCTTCATTCGCGTCACATGATAAAGGGGACTTACAATGAGGCTGTAGTTTGGAACATGCATTCTCCAAAACCCACTACGCCCAGGAACGATTGTGTCTCTTTCTTATTAGTGGGTGGAGACATGGCACTGATTTTGTCAATCACATCTGTTGGGATGTGACGAC
>NW_011159431.1:0-693 GCF_000146605.3 Meleagris gallopavo | reverse complement strand
ACTCCTTCGCTCTCACGCGTGAAAGCGGCATTCGCGCTGAACCGCTCCGGAGACTTTGCCGTAGCTGGCCGAGAAATCGCGCTTCTCCCCGAACACCGCTTTCAGCCGTCAGCAGCGGTCTCTTGTTTCTCGCTTGCCGAGAACGGGCCACTTCAGCCGGCTGCTTTTTCCGACGAGTGAGCGGGCTCCTGTGCGCACATCGGAAAGGAGCGGTTTGCACTTCGCCTTGGCTACATGCAGAATGCACTACGCCTACCTCTGAATACTATGTCTCTGCCTTTATTTCGAGCCACAATTCATTAGAGTGAGGTTTTCCACTACTATACATCTGCTTTCAGAGAGGAAAAGAGTGGAAGGGAATACCCTCTCTAATAAGGCATTTGCAAGTTCGAGGAGCGACAGCTGTAGTGCTCTCAGGGAGTGCGTGACAGAAAGTGGGGAGAGATCCTTTCAGGACTGCGGAGAAAAAACCCCCACTCGCAGGTAGTGCAGGAGGCTGAATTTGCACTTGTCGGCATCGGACTCGCACTCCTTCGCTCTCACGCGTAGAAAGCGGATTCGCGCTGAACCGCTCCGGAGACTTTGCCGTAGCTGGCCGAGAAATCGCGCTTCTCCCCGAACACCGCTTTCAGCCGTCAGCAGCGGTCAGCAGTGTTTCTCGCTTGCCGAGAACGGGCCACTTCAGCCGGCTGC
>NW_011159430.1:0-633 GCF_000146605.3 Meleagris gallopavo | reverse complement strand
TTTCACGCACAGGGTGGTGACGCACTGGAATGTGTGCTTGAGAGTCACTTCCAGGATGATCTGCTCCATGATCCGTGACCAGCCCAGAGGTGAGACTGACAAGCTGGTAGTTCCCCGCGTCACACTTTCTATCCTTCCTGAGAGGTGTGCTGTCACCTTTTTTCTCCTCAGCAGGGACTTGACCTGACTGCCTCGACTTCTGAAATAGCATGGAGAGTGGCTGGGTGACTGCAGCGGTGAATTCCCTCGGAACTCTGGGACTCATCTCGTCAGGACCCAAAGACTCCTGGCTGTTTGGGTCCTCAGGTGGTCCAGAACCTGATCTGCCATGGCAGTGTGGGATGGGAAGGGGACTGAGGAAGCAATGGCAGTCCCCACCTCACCAAAGCAAAGCAAAGATGAGGGCTGTGCATAATGAGCAGTTATCAGACAAGATGGAAGCAAAAATGGTGTTGGGTAGCTGAGCCTTCTCTGGTGGTAAGCAACATGGTGCACAGAGTGCAGCCATGTGCTCCGAGCAAGGAGCACAGGTTTGTGCAAGAGGCCCGGATGCACGGGCAGTGCCTTCATGACTGTATTGTGTCCAACAGGTGGCAGCAGAGCTGCGGTGCTCCCAAGTGCCGTAACAACTGC
>NW_011159429.1:0-347 GCF_000146605.3 Meleagris gallopavo | reverse complement strand
CAATACAGTCATGAAGGCACTGCCCTGCATCCGGGCTCTTGCACAAACCTGTGCTCCTTGCTCGGAGCACATGGCTGCACTCTGTGCACCATGTTGCTTACCACCAGAGAAGGCTCAGCTACCCAACACCATTTTGGCTTCCATCTTGTCTGAGAACTGCTCATGATGCACAGCCCTCATCTTTGCTTTGGTTTGGTGAGTTGGGGACTGCCATTGCTTCCTCAGTCCCACAGACCCCTTCCCATCCCACACTGCGATGGCAGATCAGGTTCTGGACCACCTGAGGACCCAAACATCCAGGAGTCTTTGGGTCCTGACGAGATGAGTCCCAGAGTTCCGAGGGAATT
>NW_011159428.1:0-836 GCF_000146605.3 Meleagris gallopavo | reverse complement strand
GATTCCAGATGACGGTGCCTCCCAATCCTGGCTATGCAGACGGCTGGCTGAACGGTCTCCCGTCGTTTTGGTGCCTTGGGGGGAAAACCCCAGAGGTAAGTTGCGAGTGTCTGCTTCCTTGAAGGCAGAAAAGTTAGTGCAGTGGAAGCTCTCCTCGCCTGCGTCTGATCACATCTGTGCCTGCAGGTCCTCCTGGTGGATTTCCCAAGCAGAGTCCTGTTCCTGAGCCCGGGCCGGATGCCAGAGGTAAGTCACCAGCCTTCATCTCACGCTCTCTGCTCACATGCGGTTGTAGCAGTTGAGGAAGGGTTCAGCTTTTCGCTGCCCGCTGATTTCTACTCCACGAGCAGCCTGGGTGCCAGCCAGCTGCCCACCTCTCCAGCTTTGCAACTTTCGACCCAGGTCTGGGTGCCACGGCGCCGGCTGAGCCCCTTCCAGTCGCTGCAGGTCCCTAAGGAAGAGCGAGGTGACAACACACGATGGGAATGTTTCTCCTTACAGCTGTGCCTAGAAGCAGTGCCTTGCCAAAGGCTCAGCACAATCTGCTCCATAAGCCTCCTACGGGGCTATCCCAAAGGAAAGGGCTTCAGATCTTCCCGTCCCCTTCCAGCCCCTTCCCTTCTGCAGACAGTTCCGCACACGGTTCCTTTCTGGACTGGCACGGTGCTGCAGGCACCCAGCAGCTGTTTGCCAGATGCTGCTGTGGAGCAGGGGAGAGAAGAGTGCTGTGGAGCACTGCTGGCATTGCAGTCTAAAGCAGTACGTGGCCAGTGTGACAGGAGCTGCTCTGTGTTTGTGGACAGGTGCGGGTGGAGCGGAATCGTCTCCGGCTTCCC
>NW_011159427.1:0-604 GCF_000146605.3 Meleagris gallopavo | reverse complement strand
GTAGCGGGGTTGGGGTGGGGGTGGGGATTGGAGTGTGTGAGAGAGAGATTCTTGCTGTAGGTACTGAGAAGCTGCTGTGCATTTGAGCCAATGGCTGCTGCTGGCCACTGGGTGCCACTGTTTCTCTGAAGAACAGCTGTGCTGATGATACAGCACAGGGTGCTGTGCATACCATGCAACTGAATAATTAAGAAGGGAGAGAAGTGTGACTTCTGCTCCAGTGAAAATCTCATCTGCTGACAGGCTTTTGTAGTTGAATTCAGAACCTGTTGCCACAGAGGGAGCAGTTGCTGAAGTTTGGAGACTCTTTCTGTTTACTCCTTGCAGTGTTTAGCCCTGATACTGGCTACTTAAAATAGAGAATCTGAAATGGTGGCTAACTTGCCTTGATTGCTGCATATCAGAAGACTCTGGTGGTGAGATTTGGCTCTGTGAGATGACTTGAAAGCTGTTTCTTCACTCTAGGTCTTGTTCTTGCAGCTGGGACACCTTGATGAAGACTGTAACAGAACTGTCTGTGTTTCACAGCCAGAGCAGAGAGAGTATGTCGGCATTGATGTCAGAGGTAAGAAATGGATGTCAGTAATTCATTGCATTTAAGCTC
>NW_011159426.1:0-709 GCF_000146605.3 Meleagris gallopavo | reverse complement strand
TGAATTTTAGGTGGTTTTGCAAAGGTAGAACTCGGACGGCATCTTCTTACTGGTGACAAAGTTGCAGTAAAGATCATGGACAAATTTGCTTTAGGGGTAAGGCAACAGATCTTTAAATATGATAACATCTTCTGCTGGAGTTGTGGAGTTCTCAAGGACACGTGGAGGGTGGTGGTATAGAAATGCAGCCTCCTGGTCCCATTGCCTTTTGAAGGATGCTGTAGGATTGGAAAAAGTTCAACAGAGCACCACAGATCTTGTTCCTTGTTGTTCAGAGGGCAATACTCTCTGGCTGTAAAATGGAGGAAGTTCAACATGATTACAGCAATTTAACAAATGCTAATGCAAATACTACATGTTTTACATTTCAGCTTTTGCTGATCTGTGTTGTAGAATTCCTGTGGGAGTAATGTCAGCCTGTGCTGAGTTGATGTGGAACTGTGTACTGTCACAGATATGCTTTGACTTCTTTGTTCCACAATAGTCAGATGTGGTACCTGGTCTGTCAGATTAGTTAGCAATTTCATAGCTTGCTTTTCTGGTCTCTGAAGGATGAGTCGCCTCGTGTTAAAACAGAAATGGATGCCATGAAGAACTGAAGTCATCAAGATGTTTGTCAATCATCTCACGTAATAGAGACATCAGAGAAAATACTCATGGTCTCAGAGGTCAGAAATAGTGTTTCTGCCAGGCTTAAGGTTACTGTTTT
>NW_011159425.1:2686-3369 GCF_000146605.3 Meleagris gallopavo | reverse complement strand
GTTTGCTAGAGCAATATTTGATGGGAGTGATAGCTCTTGGAAACATTCAGTACTATTAGGAATGGCCTTGTGAAAAAGTCTGTGATCTGAGCTGCCTGCACTCCAGAAAATTGCACTTGCTCCTTCTGTTCTGTTAATAGAAGGGCCCTGTTGCTAACCATGCTTTTTTGTATGCCATCTCTCCCAACTGGAGGAGGATGCAAAGTGGGTATAAAGGAGTCGTAGCTGAAAATATGTAATGCTGTTATTTCTGTAGAGATACTGCTAGCTTTCCCTCTGGTTTGAGGGAGTTTTGATAACATTCCTTGCTAGCTGTTCTCCATAGTTCAGGAGTGATACACTGGGAAAGGAGTTGTAGCATCTTGTCTGGAATTCAGTAGAATCCAAGATTAAAGATTCAAAGAGTAATAAATTCAGCTGGTGAAAGAATTGCTGATGCTGTCAGTGTGACTTCTGATTTTCAAGGTTTTGATGTCTCTGCACCCAAGCCTTTTTATTTATTTTTTTTTACAACTCCTTCTTTAAATAGCCTTAGAAAAAATAATTACATAATGCATTGCATAGAACACTTGTACATGAAATTAAGAACTTACACCTAGCCAAGTCGATTCATAACATCAGTTTTGGATTTTTAGAATCTACATACATTGACTTTTCCATGTAGTGAACAGAATCATATAAAT
>NW_011159425.1:0-517 GCF_000146605.3 Meleagris gallopavo | reverse complement strand
TGTCCACAAGGGCCCAGTGCTGGCTCACGGTCATCCTGCTCGAGCACCAGGACCCCCAGGTCCCTTTCTTTCCCCCTTGCTCTCCTCTCCAACAGCTCAGTCCAACCTACGCTGGTACCTGGGTGTTTTTGTCCAGATGCAGGACTCTACGCTTACCCATCTTACATCGCATTAAATTCCTCCCTGCCCAACTCTCCAGCCTGTCTAGATCTAGCTTCCAGGAGGATCTGTTGCCTGATTTTTCCTGGCACAGAGGTGAGACTGACAGGTCGGCAGTTCTCTGGGTCCTCCTTTTTACCCTTTTGAAGTATGGGTACGATGTTACCTTTTTTCCAGTCTCCAGGGTCTTTACTTGATTGCCACAACTTTTCAAATATCATCGAGGGTGGCTTGGAGACTATCAGCCAATTCCATGAGGACTGGGATGCATCTCATTGGGATCCATAGACTTGTGGATGTATAAAAGAAACAGGGTGCACAAATAAATGTGGATATATAAAATAAAACGGTACCAGAT
>NW_011159424.1:0-722 GCF_000146605.3 Meleagris gallopavo | reverse complement strand
ATCCTCCTTTTGAGCTTATCTCTGTGCAAGGACACATGGATGACCACAACAGTGACCCAGTGTAAAGGGACACAAGTGTCAAGGGGGGGTAATTAAGCAATTAAGAGGCTATGGTCAT
The DNA here is from genome assembly GCF_000146605.3 of Meleagris gallopavo. NCBI lineage: Eukaryota > Metazoa > Chordata > Aves > Galliformes > Phasianidae > Meleagris > Meleagris gallopavo. Next base: position 604 of record NW_011159424.1, on the reverse strand, counting down.
GTTGTAAAACAGACATCCAAAATTACGACCAAACGTTTGTCAAGAAAGCAATGGTTAGAAGGCAATTAATCAATTATTTGTGTCTGAGCAGTAAAGATTTGTGCTTACTTGGTATCTGTATGATTAGTGAAGCGCTGTGGAAGAGTGTGAGCCGGCAGTACTCAGCCAGTGAGGAACCAGGCAGAAAGAGATCAGCGTCGGGCAGTAGGGGATAAAAGATGTAAGGCTGCTTTCTCGGGGCGCCCCTGCTTGCAGGAGGCCTAACATTGCAATGTGAATAAAATCTGCTTTATCAGAGAAACCGTCCTGGAACATTACTTGGGTATTTCCAACACTCTCTAAGTGCACCTGGCCATCAAGGGCAGTAAGTTAGTGAGTAAGTGATGGAAACCAGTCCTGGTCAGACCCACTCATCAGCAGGGCCATCTGAGAGCACAGAAATGTTTCTTCCAGCAGGGTTATCTGGCCGAGGACTCCTAAGGGCTCTGCGCTTCTCTGGGTTATGTGCTCAGCTTTGTTGCAAAGGGGGAAGTGGGGGTTGTGTCCCCATCTTGGGCAGAGACCTGAGGCAGCCCGGCAGGAGGGCTGTGGGGCAGGAGCAGCT
>NW_011159423.1:0-563 GCF_000146605.3 Meleagris gallopavo | reverse complement strand
TCACACACGGCAGGCCGTAGTCGTGGGGGAACCGAAACCCAATGAACTCTCAAACATGGCGTTGCAGTGCAGTCGCAGCACAGCGCTCCAGGGCAGTCCTCAAGCAAGTTCAGGGGGCTACGGAGGAATGAGAGATGTTCAAGAACTCCAACGGGGAAAGAAATGCAGCTCTGTCACATTCCCATGCCTTGCGTGTGACAGATACCGATTTCCGGTCCAAGAAGTGACAGAACACACCTACAGCACTGATTAAGAGTGAGACCTGATGGTTCTGAGCACCCATTCGACTGCTTGGCCACCACACGGCCACGCTCTGATGCCTGTGGTTTGCGAGGGCCTGACGTGGCCAAGCTCAGAACACCACAGACCGTCACCTGTAGGCCAAGAGTTTTCTCAGGTTATCTGCTGCTGCTGCTGCTGGGAGATTTTGTTTCTCAAGCACAACGTTGACCTCAATGCGAGCTGGAACCGGCTCAGCAGCAGCATCAACGGAAAACACAAAGATCACCACGGCCAGCTTGCGGAAGCCTCTCTTGAGGCGCTGCATTCTGGGCAGCTTTTCA
>NW_011159422.1:0-763 GCF_000146605.3 Meleagris gallopavo | reverse complement strand
GAGCGTGTTTTCCCTTCCACTCTTTTCCTCTCTGAAAGCAGATGTGTAGCAGTGAAAAAATTCACTAGTATGAATTGTGGCTCGAACTAAAGCAGAGACATAGTATTCAGAGGTAGGCGTAGTGCATTCTGCATATAACCAAGGCCAAGTGCAAACCGCTCCTTTGCGATGTGCGCACAGGAGCCCGCTCACACATCGGAGAAAAGCAGCCGGCTGAAGTGGCCCGTTCTCGGCAAGCGACAAACACGAGACCGCTGCTGACGGCTGAAAGCGGCGTTCGGGGATGAACGCGATTTCTCGGCCAGCAACGGCATAGTCTCCGGAGCGATTCAGCGCGAATGCCGCTTTCTGCGCGTGAGAGCGAAGGAGTGCGATTCCGATGCCGACAAGTGCGAATTCAGCCTCCTGCACTACCTCCGAGTGCGGGGCTTTTCTCCGAAGTCCTGAAAGGATAGCTCCCCACTTTTTGTCACGCTCTCCCTGAGAGCAAAACAGCTGTCTCTCCTCGGACTTGCATATGCCTTATTAGAGCTTGTTTTCCCTTTCACTCTTTTCCTGTCTGAATGCAGATGTGTAGCAGTGGAAAACCTCACTAGAATGAATTGTGGCTCGAAATAAAGGCAGAGACATAGTAGTCAGAGGTAGGCGTAGTGCATTCTGCACGTAGGCAAGCTAAGTGCAAACCGCTCCTTTCCGATGTGCACACAGGAGCCCGCTCACACCATCGGAGAAAAAGCAGCCGGCTGAAGTGGCCCGTTCTCGG
>NW_011159421.1:0-493 GCF_000146605.3 Meleagris gallopavo | reverse complement strand
TTCGAGTATGCCTTGTTCTTTGGTGATGGAGTGAGTGTATTTTTTTTCTTTTTTTTTTTTCTCCTCCTTTGTGGAGCTGCTCTCTCTCTTTCTTAGCAGGGAACCCTGAGCGTACTTAAGGGCTGGTAGGTATTTGGACCTGGAAGCTGCTTCCTTCACTTGAGAGTGTGGGGGAGTATTGGTCCTTGGATTGGGTAAGTGGTTTGGTTTCTTTTTTTCTTTCAGGGCTGTGATCTTGTCTTTTTGGGGGATCGCAAGTGCACTGAAGGGCTGCTAGGTGTAAGAGCAGCATGTGAATCTGGAGACTGCTTCCTTTGGGGTGTGGGGTGAGCCCTTAGAATGGGGTGAGTGATTCCTGCTTTCTTTCAGTAGCTGTGAGCTCTGCTTTTCTGGAGGATCTGAAGCTGGATGGCTGTAATTAATAGGGCTATGTGCTAATTGCATCCATGCGGTGGGTGTTTTAAGGGCATTGTCGTGCATCCTTGTTGTGTTT
>NW_011159420.1:0-631 GCF_000146605.3 Meleagris gallopavo | reverse complement strand
TTTGTTTAACTAAAATTTGTTGTTCTTTTTTACCCTTTCCCTTTTGCTTTTCTTTCCTGCTCCTTTTACTTTGCTTTCTATTGATTTCCTTTATCTGGGTTCTTTTCCTTTCCAGTCCGTGGCTTTGCTTTATTTCTGTCCTTTCTAAAAGTGATCTTTGTCTTTTCTTCTCTTTTCAAATTAGTTTTCTGTGCTTTCCTTTCAGTTTCTAATTCTTTGTAGGTTTTCTTTTTTCTCTTTTCTTTTTGTTTGTCATTACATTCTGCTTTTCCTCCCCTTCCCTGTCTGTATCCTTGTTCGCTTGCCTGCCTGCTTCCTCTTAACTTTGCCTTTATGGCTTTGCTTTGCTCTGTCTTCTTTTATTCTAATTTGGATGTTTTTACTGCTCGTTTTGTTTCACTCATTTCATTATTGCTCTTTTCTTGGCATTATTTTTTTTATTCTCATTTCTCTACTTTTCAAATGATTTTCTTTGGTTTCCTTCCTTTTCATTGATTTCCCTTTATTTCCCTTGCTTTGTCCATTGCTTTGCTTTGCTCTTTTATTTTCCTTTCATACCTTTTCTTTGCGCTGCTCTGCATTCCTTAATGGTTTTCTCTCTTTGCTTTGGTTCCTTTCTGCTTTGCTTTTT
>NW_011159419.1:0-732 GCF_000146605.3 Meleagris gallopavo | reverse complement strand
AGAGCCCATCAGAAGCACTGCTGTGGTGTGTGCGTGAGCTGGGCACAGCTCAGGCTGAGCAGAACATACAGGTGAGCTGGGCTTGGTGCTGGGAAGAGCTTTCAATGCCTCAGGTGTATCCTAGTGAGAAATGTTGGCATTAGCTGACAAAAATCTTTTCTCCTCAACTGCAAAAGGACAGCGCAGCTCAGACTCCTTAACCTGCTGGAGCAGGGTGGTAGCAAGGAGTGGGCACTGCCCTCCTGCAAGCTGTGCTTGGTTCTGGTCTGCCAGGTCTCTGCTGCTCTGGATTTTCTTCTCAGAAGTTTGTTCTAGCTGCTTGGAGTAGTGAATTGGTGACTTCTTCTTCACTCAAAAACCAAGACTCTGCACGCTAATTTTGGATGGGTTTAACTGTGGTATCCGAAGACATTGTTTCCATCAGAATTATCCCAGCACTGTGCAGGTGTCTCCCCTGAACCCCCTGAGCTGATGTCTGAGAGCACCTGCCTCCTCCAGCTGAGCCATAGGAAAACTAACTGAGCCCACTAATTCTAATTTTTGCAGATGTTGTGAATATGCTCCCAAATGTTTCCTTTAGTGATAAGTAACGTCTCAGCACTCTGATAATCCTATCTCTGGCACAACCTGGAACCTCTCTGCAAACCTTGGCTGCCCGTTCCCAGCACCATTTCTTCCTTCCTCTCTTTAGAAGCAGTGTGGTGCAGTTCCCCGTGTTTGTGAGCAGCAGCC
>NW_011159418.1:0-617 GCF_000146605.3 Meleagris gallopavo | reverse complement strand
TGCAGGTTGTAGTGGAATTCCTAAGTCGCAGTCTGAACCAACTCGTGAGCACGAGTGCCTGGTGCGAGAGAGAGACAAGGCTGCATTCCTCGGCTCACCCCCCTCGACATCCCTCCCTGCAGCCTCTGCTTTGCCTTGGTTCGTTCTGCACCCTCCTGCCTACTTCATAATTAAGTGAAATGCTGTTCTGAAACGATTCCAAAGAAACGTGTTCCACACCACTCGTCATCCTCAGTACCACACCTCAACGTTTCCTGAACACCTCCAGGGAAGCTGACTCCAGCTCCTCCCTGGGCACTCTGTCCCAGGGCCCAACCACTCCTTTGGAGAAGTCTCTCCTGACGTCCAGCCTGAAAGAACTCTTGTTGCTTTCCAGGTTCTTTCACTTCTTCACAAAGCTGTTTCCAAATCTTCATCTGGGAGGCAGCATGTGAACCTAATGGGACTCAACAAGGTCGAGTGTGGGGTGTTGCACCTGGGTCGGGGCAATCCCAGATATACGTGCAGACTGGGAGAAGAACTCCTTGAGGGCAGCCCTGCTGAGAAGGACTTAGGCGTCCTGGCGGGCAAAAAACTTCACCTGAGCCAGCAGTGAGAGCTGGGCTTGTTCAGTCTGG
>NW_011159417.1:0-666 GCF_000146605.3 Meleagris gallopavo | reverse complement strand
TGAGCCTTCTCTGGTGGTAAGCAACATGGTGCACAGAGTGCAGCCATGTGCTCCGAGCAAGGAGCACAGGTTTGTGCAAGAGGCCCGGATGCAGGGCAGTGCCTTCATGACTGTATTGTGTCCAACAGGTGGCAGCAGAGCTGCGGTGCTCCCAAGTGCCGTAACAACTGCACGGAGAGATGTGTTGGTCTCTGTGGAAACAGCAAGGAACTGGAATCTGCGTTTCCCGGCATGCCCCAGAACCTCACTTTGCTGACTGGTCATTGTCCGCCCAGCAGGTAAGGGCGATGCACACCCGCCAGCGTTTACCCATTCCAGAGCCCGGCACAATAGGGTTCCCCCAGAGCTCTGAATTGCGCTTCATGGTGCCCAGAAGGCTGCCTATCCTCTTTGTTCTGTGTCTTGCTTGTCTCTGGTCTTGCACTGTTTTCACTATTACATTCTCTTGTCCTCCTATTTTTGTGTTCTTTGCCCCATTCTCTTGGCCATTCCCCTTGGCTTTGTGTTGCCACATTCATGTCGGCATTCAGTTTTGGCGTTCCCTGCCGTATTGTCTGGGCCGTCATCCTTGGCATTTCCTTCCATGTTCTCTTGGCCCTTGCCTTTGCCTGGGCATTCCCTTGCCCTCCTGTTTTGTGGAACCCGCACCTGGGGCGGGGTGCAGCC
>NW_011159416.1:0-785 GCF_000146605.3 Meleagris gallopavo | reverse complement strand
CCCTTGGCCGCTGACTGCGCATCTTTGGATGCAGCCCAGGATACGGTTGGCTTTCTGGGCTGGAAGGGCCCATTGCTGGCTTGTGTCCAGCTCCCACCCACCAGTACACCCAGGCCTTATGGAGCAGGACTACGCTCAGTCCTTTCATCCCCTAGCATGTTTTGGTGGTGGCTGTTCCCTCATCCCAGCTACTGACCCTGCACTTGGATTTGTGCCCACTGCTCAGCCTGTTGAGGTCTCTGTGGATGGCATCCCGTCCCTCTGCTGTGTCACTGCACCCCACAGCTTGGTGTCCTTAGGGTGCACTCAACCCCACTGTTGATGTCCCTGATGAAGGGGAAACCCAGATGCTTTTACCAACTGGGCGTAGAAGCCCTTGGGAGCAGCCCTGCGGAGGACTCGGGGATCCTGGTGGACAAAGAGCTGGACATTAAGCCAGTAGTGTGCACTTGCAGCCCAGAAGGCCAACTGTATCCTGGGCTGCATTCAAAGAGGAGCGACCAGCAGGGAGAGGGAGGTGATTGTCCCCCTCGACTCGGCTCTGGTTGCGGCCCCATGTGCAGCACTGCGTCCAGGCCTGGGGCTCCAGCACGGGAATGATGTGGAGCTTTTGGAGCAGGTCCAGAGAAGGGCCACGAAGATGATCAGAGGGCTTGGAGCACCTTCTCTTAGAAAGAAATGTTGAGGGAACTGGGATTGTTTGTGTGGGAGAAGAGAAAGCTCTGGAGATAGCTCATGACAGCGTTCCAAGCCTCGAAGGGAGCGCATAAGCAGGAGGTGGCAAC
>NW_011159415.1:0-483 GCF_000146605.3 Meleagris gallopavo | reverse complement strand
CATGGGGCTTCTACTGCCTCAGCTGCTGCATCCTAGAGCACTTCATGGCACCTTTCCATGTCTCCATCTTTCACAAAGGACCTTGCAGAGTCCGTGCTTTCGGTTTCTTCCTCAAGGAGTGTGAAAATTTCTTTGAACTGAGCACTGAGACACCAGAATCATTACAAGGAGATGTCACAGAATTGCAGAGGTTGGAAAAGACCTTCAAGATCATCGAGTCCAACTGCAACCTGACCGTGTCACTCTAACAGCCCACCACTAAATCACATCCCTGAGCAAACTAGAAACTCTACCCAGGATACTGAGGTATTTTGTTGTGGATTAACTGTAACGCTGGAAGTGCTTTGTATGTTGGAAATACGCCATTCAGACAGATGAGCTTCATTTCAAAAACATGGATAGAAAGCCGTACGGTACCACTATGCGCTGTATCCATTTCCACATACGCCCTAGGACTCTGCATCTCCGCAAGCTTTGTACACT
>NW_011159414.1:0-361 GCF_000146605.3 Meleagris gallopavo | reverse complement strand
TCCTCTCCACCATCAGTCAGGAGGTGGGAGCACCCCCGGCGTGTGGTTTGGGGGCATCATCTGACAGCCAGAGAACCACTGCTGGCATCACCCGGGGCTCTCCATGCTGTGCTGTGCCAATAACTAAAGTAGCATCACAACTGTCCATGCTGTCCTTTTGTCATGTCATTACCTGACCCACTGCCGGACCTCGTGTGCCACTTGGCGTTGGCAGACAGCCATGGGTCGTGTGGGAATGGCTTTGGACTCCAAGAGCGGGGCTCGCAACCCATCGCTCGTCGGTTCCACTCTCAGCACTGCTTCGCTCCTCCAGAGCCAGGGCCACAGACAAAGCAGCCGTCAGTCAGTCAGCTGGAAAAGC
>NW_011159413.1:0-726 GCF_000146605.3 Meleagris gallopavo | reverse complement strand
CACTGATGTAATCTATCTTGACTTCAGTAAGGCTTTTCATATGGTACCCTACAATATCCTGCTCTTCAAATTGCAAAGATATGGATTTAATGGGTGGACTGTTCAATGAACGAAGAACTGGCTGCAGCATTGAGTCCAGAGAGTGGTGGTCAATCACTCAATGTCTGGATGGAGATTGGTGCTGAGTGGTGTCCCCCAGAGGTCAGTTCTGGGACTGATACTCTTTAATATCTTCATCAGTGACATTGACAGTGGGCTCGAGTGCATCCTCAACAAGATTGCTGATGACACCAAGCTGTGGGGGTGTGGCCAAACACACCAGAAGGGTGGAATGGCATTCAGAGACACCTAGATAGGCTTGAGCAGCGAGCCCAGGTGAACCTCATGAGGTTCAACAAAGCTAAATGCAAGACCTTGCACTTTGGTCGAGGCAACACTCATTACCAATACAAACTGGGAGATGAAAGGAATGAACATAGCCCTGCCAAAAAAACCTAGGGGTACTGGTGGATGTCAAGCTGGACATGTGTCAACTGTGTACCCTTGCAGCCCAGAAAGCCAACTTTATCTTGGGCTGCATCAAAAGAAGCATGGCCAGCAGGTTGAGGGAGGTGATCCTGCCCCTCTACTCTGCACTGGTGAGGCCTCACCTGGAGTGCTGTGTCCAGATGTGGTGCCCTCAGTAAAGGAGAGATATAGACCTGTTGGAGTGGGTCCAGAGAAGGG
>NW_011159412.1:0-510 GCF_000146605.3 Meleagris gallopavo | reverse complement strand
CCGTCGGCGCTCCTCTGCCGTCCGTCGTGGCCACGGACGCAGCCGTCAACGATGTTGTGAAGAGGAAACTGGGATGTCTGGTCGAGCAGCTCAGCCGTCGTGCCTCTCAGGTGGGTTGCAGTCGGAACTGCACCGGTGCTAGCATGAGTGGTGCCTCTGCTCAGAGCGGACGTCGGAGCTGGGGAAGACGACGGGCTCTCTGTCAACCGCGATGTGGACGTGATCTGAGCCGTGGCCTGCCCCTGTGACTGCGCTGTTGTGGGCTGCACAGTGCCAGCACCCGGAATCCCAGCAGAGGACGCTGGACCAGAGGATGTTTCTGGCGTTGAAGGCTGCGATGTCTTGGTCAGCCCAGCTTCCGTGTTTTCACTGCTGCTGCTCGGCGTGCTGCTGGATGGCAGAGGTGGGGAGCCAGCAGGCGAAGAAGAGGCACTGGCAGCTGCCGAGCTGGGCACTGGAGATCCAGAGCCAACACTGCCACTCGCTGTGGCAATGCTAGTGGAACCGGTG
>NW_011159411.1:0-543 GCF_000146605.3 Meleagris gallopavo | reverse complement strand
AAAGTGTCAGGACTCAAATTAACCGATGAGACTCTAAGAATAACAGGGGTAGAGGGAAAGGGATGACAGTACCACGTTTTGAAAACACTAAGTTGAGTTTAGGGAGTAAGACAATAACAGGACAATTATTGTATGTACCTGATGCGGGGACTAATTTGCTGGGGAGAGACCTTATGATGGAATTGGGAATACAAATCACAACTTGTCAGGAGGGAATGACAGTATCGATGAATGTGTTACCTGAGACAGATGAGAAGGATATAGATCCCATGGTCTGGGCAAGGGAGGGGAACAGAGGAGGACGGAAGATAACCCCTTTAAAAATAAAGCTGCAGGAAAAATATGAGACTATAAGACAGAAACAATATCCAGTACCTTTGGAAGGTGGTACTGGCCTTAAACCCGTGATACAAGGGTTATTGAGAGATGGGTTGTTGGAACCATGTATGTCACCCTTCAATTCCCCTATCCTGCCAGTAAAGAAGCCTGATGGCTCCTATCGATTGGTTCAGGACTTGAGAAAGATTAATGAAATAGTGCAAA
>NW_011159410.1:0-434 GCF_000146605.3 Meleagris gallopavo | reverse complement strand
TGGGGTGGCAGTGACACAGCAGAGGGACGGGATGCCATCCACAGAGACCTCAACAGGCTGAGCAGTGGCCACAAATCCGAGCGCAGGGTCAGTAGCAGGGATGAGGGAACAGCCACCACCAAAACATGCTAGGGGATGAAAGGACTGAGCGTAGTCCTGCTCCATAAGGCCTGGGAGTACTGGTGGGTGGGAGCTGGACACAAGCCAGCAATGGGCCCTTCCAGCCCAGAAAGCCAACCGTATCCTGGGCTGCATCCAAAGATGCGCAGTCAGCGGGCGAAGGGAGGAGATCCCCATCCCTCTGCTCTGCGCTGGGGAGGCCTCAGCTGCAGTGCTGCGTCCAGATGTGGAGTCCTCAGTGCAGGGAGACATGGAGCTGTGCGAGTGCATCCAGAGTACAGCCACAAACACGAACCCAAGGATGGAACCCCTCT
>NW_011159409.1:0-531 GCF_000146605.3 Meleagris gallopavo | reverse complement strand
GCGCAAAATATCTGTCAGGCTGGTTTCCCTCAGGCAGATGTTCACTCCCGTGGCATTGCTCTCACAGTGCAAGGTCCCACCCAAGGAGAGATGAGAACTTCTGATGGATGTAGAGCATCAAGATACCAACTCCTCACTCCTCCTTTCCCCAAGCACTATTTCCAGGGGTGGGTTTCTCTTTTCCCAAGACCTTGGCTGCCCAACTACTCTCTGTCCCCTGATGTTGGTAGCTGGAGGTGGATGTGGAGCCTGGGCAGGGCCTCCAATGGCAGTCCCTCCTGTGGGGCCTGGTGCTGGCCTCGCACCAGCAGGGCTCCCAGGAGGACAAAGCGGGCGGGTTGGTAAAAAACCCTGTTTATACATTGTTGTGTCTCTGCTCGCTGCTGGGGTCATTTGTCTTTGGAAATAACTGCGCCCAGACACCCAGTATTAGTCTTCTCCACCACCAGTGCAATAAAAATCAGTGGCCCTGGGCGGCGTCGAAAATCGACTTTAGAAGCCTTGGCTGTAGATTCTCCACCTGTTTCAATA
>NW_011159408.1:0-666 GCF_000146605.3 Meleagris gallopavo | reverse complement strand
AAGGATTGCCTGGGCTCCTCCAGTCAGTGGTGTGAGATCTGTCCAGCAGGTAATGAACATCATGCACCCCATGTTGGTGCGCTGCTTGTATGCAGGAGGTTTGCGATGTGATCCGATCCCCCATGCTGACCATCCACAGCTAGATCAAGTTGCTCAGAGTCTGAGCCAGGCTCACCTTGAAAGGGCCAGCACATCCACCATGTCTCTGGCAACCTGTGCCACTGCCTCAGCACCCTCACTGTACAAGACATTTTCCTTAGATTTCACCTCCATTTTCCCTTGTTCTTTCCTTTAGGTATTGAAAGGCTGTTACCAGGTTCCCTTGGAGCCTTCACTTGTCCAGGCTGAACAGCCCAGCTCTCCTTGCTTACAGGACAGGGGTTCCATCCTTGGGTTCGTGTTTGTGGCTGTACTCTGGATGCACTCGCACAGCTCCATGTCTCCCTGCACTGAGGACTCCACATCTGGACGCAGCACTGCAGCTGAGGCCTCACCAGCGCAGAGCAGAGGGATGGGGATCTCCTCCCTTCGCCCGCTGACTGCGCATCTTTGGATGCAGCCCAGGATACGGTTGGCTTTCTGGGCAGGAAGGGCCCACTGCTGGCTTGTGTCCAGCTCCCACCCACCAGTACTCCCAGGCCTTATGGAGCAGGACTACGCTCAGTC
>NW_011159407.1:0-491 GCF_000146605.3 Meleagris gallopavo | reverse complement strand
CGACTTTCCATCTGAAAGGTAAAGACGAATTCCTTTTCCAGCACCTGTCGTCATTGTTTGGGTGGGTTTCTGTGGGTTTATTTCCATTATTTCTAGTGCCCAAACTTGCAGAAACTAAGTTACGCTAATGGTGGGGTTTTGCATATTTCAGAGCCAGGTGCCTGAAACCAATTCCGGTTCTCCTCAAAGCAGAGCTGTTGGTCAGACTTGCTGGCACTAGATACTAAACATGGCAGTGAGATGGGCCGATGAGGTGTCAATCTCAGAGTCAGAGATGCTTTTGTAGTTCTTTTATGGCTGCACGGTTCCTCAGCAAGCAGTTACACCTGCCAGCTCAATCCAAGCCATCCCTTAGATGCTGGCCTGCACAGCTGTGGAGCCTTTGCTCACATACTCTGCATCTTGCTTGACACACACAACTCACAGCACTCCGTGTTTCTCTCTCCAGCGATGATGGGCTGTGTGCTTCCATCAGTGGAGAGCTCCTAGGA
>NW_011159406.1:0-412 GCF_000146605.3 Meleagris gallopavo | reverse complement strand
AAAGGAAAAAGACAGTTACCAAGAATAAGAAACAAAAAGGGAAAATAAAACAACCCTAGGAAAAAAAACAATGCATTGCAATGCAGAAGGAGCAGGAAACCAAGGCAGAAACCACAGAAAACAACATGGAAAACAAACCGAGGAAACCAACATCAACCCATGCAGCAGCAGCAGCCTCTGCAGCAACATGAAAACGCAAAAAAATACAAGGTCATGGCAAAGCACAGATGACCACCGAGTGTGCAGGAGGCCAAAATCTTGGCATCCGTGCCCGGGAGGAGGAAAGGGTAGCTACTGGGCATGCTGCTGCCTCCACCACACATGCACCTGCAGGGTCGCCAGCCCAGAAGGAGTCTGTGGCTGCCAGTCGGAACAAAACACCTCTCTGGAGGAAGGCAAAGCACTGGCAGTC
>NW_011159405.1:0-330 GCF_000146605.3 Meleagris gallopavo | reverse complement strand
CAATAAGCGAGGGAGGGGCAACGGCTGTTGAGGAGGGTGGATAGCGATAGGACGAAGGGGAAATTGGTTTGAAGTGAGACAGGGGAGGTTTAGGTTGGTTATTAGGAGGAAGCTTTTCACGCACAGGGTGGTGACGCACTGGAATGTGTTGCTTGAGAGTCACTTCCAGGATGATCTGCTCCATGATCCGTGACCAGCACAGAGGTGAGACTGACATGCTGGTAGTTCCCCGCGTCACACTTTCTATCCTTCCTAAGAGGTGTGCTGTCACCTTTTCTCCTCACCAGGGACTTGACCTGACTGCCTCGACTTCTGAACTACCATGGAGAG
>NW_011159404.1:0-524 GCF_000146605.3 Meleagris gallopavo | reverse complement strand
GGGGATCCTGGTGGACAAAGAGCTGGACATAAGCCAGTAGTGTGCACTGCAGCCAGAAGGCCAACTAGATCCTGGGCTGCATCAAGAGGAGCGACCAGCAGGGAGAGGGAGGTGATTGTCCCCCACGACTCGGCTCTGGTGCGGGGCCCCATGTGCAGCACAGCGTCCAGGCCTGGGGCTCCAGCACGGGAATGATGTGGAGCTTTTGGAGCAGGTCCAGAGAAGGGCCACGAAGATGATCAGAGGGCTGGAGCACCTCTCTTAGAAAGAAATGTTGAGGGAACTGGGATTGTTTGTGTGGGAGAAGAGAAAGCTCTGGAGATAGCTCATGACAGCCTTCCAAGACTCGAAGGGAGCGCATAAGCAGGAGGGGGCAACGGCTGTTTAGGAGGGTGGATAGCGATAGGACAAGGGGAAATGGTTTTCAAGTGAGACGGGAGGTTTAGGTTGGTTATTAGGAGGCAGCTTTTCACGCACAGGGTGGTGACGCACTGGAATGTGTGCTTGAGAGTCACTTCCAGGAT
>NW_011159403.1:0-486 GCF_000146605.3 Meleagris gallopavo | reverse complement strand
GGTGACGGAGGGGAACTGGGAGTGAAGGAGGAGGGCTGAAGCAGATCCAAGTGGAGGGGCAATTGGCTGCGATAAGGGAGGGGGTAACAAGAGAGTGACCTGGAGACATGGTGTGCGCGGAGGGGGAACAGAGGGTGAAGGGTTTGGCAGGAAGTGGAAGGAGGAATTGGGAGCGAGCAGAGGGAGGGTATTGGGGCTGCTTGGCAGCATGGGGAGCTCCGTCCTTTAGGGTTTTGGAGGAGGCAGCACAGAGGAGATGGAGAGATCCACGGGTGCAGGACGTGGGGCGCGGGGCATGGAGCTGGGGACCCCTCCCAGCACTTCGGGGCGGCCTCTGCCAGGCAGGGACAGACGTCAGCGGTTCCTGCTGAGCGTGGGGACAAGGACACAGACACACAGAGCGTGGCTTTGCTGAGGTCTTTCTTGATCGCTGGAGGATGTCAGTGACCATCAGGGTCTTTGTTCTTCTTCAGAGGACCCCGTTGG
>NW_011159402.1:0-463 GCF_000146605.3 Meleagris gallopavo | reverse complement strand
GAGGTTTTCCACTGCTACACATCTGCATTCAGACAAGGAAAAGAGTAGGAAGGGAAAACCCTCTCTAATAAGGCATTTGCAAGTTCGAGGAGCGACAGCTGTAGTGCTCTCGAGGGAGAGCGTTTCAAGAAAGGTGGGGAGAGATCCATTCAGGACTGCGCAGAGAAAACCCCCCACTCGCAGGTAGTGCAGGAGGCTGAATTCGCACTTGTCGGCATCGGAATCGCACTCCATCGCTCTCACGCGTAGAAAGCGGCATTCGCGCTGAACAGCTCCGGAGACTTTGCCGTAGCTGGCGTTTCTCCCCAAATTCCGCTTTCAGCCGTCAGCAGCGGTCTCGTGTTTCTCGCTTGCCGAGAACGGACCACTTCAGCCGGCTGCTTTCTCCGACGAGTGAGCGGGCTCCTGTGCGCGCATCGGAAAGGAGCGCAGAATGCACTACGCCTACCTCTGAATACTATGT
>NW_011159401.1:0-580 GCF_000146605.3 Meleagris gallopavo | reverse complement strand
GGGAGAAGAGAAAGCTCTGGAGATAGCTCATGACAGCCTCCAAGACTCGAAGGGAGCGCATAAGCAGGAGGGGGCAACGGCTGTTTAGGAGGGTGGATAGCGATAGGACAAGGGGAAATGGTTTTCAAGTGAGACAGGGGAGGTTTAGGTTGGTTATTAGGAGGCAGCTTTTCACGCACAGGGTGGTGACGCACTGGAATGTGTGCTTGAGAGTCACTTGCAGGTTGATCTGCTCCATGATCCGTGACCAGCACAGAGGTGAGACTGACATGCTGGTAGTTCCCCGCGTCACACTTTCTATCCTTCCTAAGAGGTGTGCCGTCACCTTTTTTCTCCTCAGCAGGGACTTGACCTGACTGCCTCGACTTGTGAAATACCATGGAGAGTGGCTTGGTGACTGCAGCGGTGAATTCCCTCAGAACTCTGGGACTCATCTCGTCAGGACCCAAAGACTCCTGGATGTTTGGGTCCTCAGGTGGTCCAGAATCTGATCTCCCATGGCAGTGTGGGATGGGAAGGGGTCTGTGGGACTGAGGAAGCAATGGCAGTCCCCACCTCACCAAAGCAAAGATGAGGGCTG
>NW_011159400.1:0-631 GCF_000146605.3 Meleagris gallopavo | reverse complement strand
TTTGGAGGTTTGTGGGCTGGGTCTGAGGAGGCCCCTGAGCGTCTCTGGCTTTGAGCATCAGTCAGTGGCAGTTGTCAGTTGTAGGGTGAGCTGAGTGTTGTGTCAGTGGTGGTACTGAGAGCTGTGTGCATCCCTTGGCGAGGCCAAACAGTGTGGAGGTGCTTCCATCCTTAGTTGTGCAAGGCAGGAGTGAAGCATGTTTCTCAATCTCTGCGGCTGAGAGCTTTTTGTTTGCTCGTGCAGCTTTGCTGCGAGCGATGCAGAGCTGTCAGGCAGACCTGGGTTCCTTTGCCACTCTCTCAGCAGCAATGAGACCAATAATACCTTCCGTAAGTGCACTGCAGGTGAGAAATTAGTCAGGTTTGGCAGTAGAAATGCTGTGTTGGAGGGATTGTTGGTGGCCACGAGCTGACAGCACAAGCCTTGCATTGGCAACTGGTTTCTGTGACATGGATTAATTGCAGCTCATTGTAGGGGAGGAGCCTGGGATTGGATGGAATGGCATTGTGGAAGGGGGGAAGGGAAAGCCTCTGTGGGTAAGAACGTGTTGTGAGTTGTAGTGCTGTAGCGCTGTCTTTCTTCCTAGGCTTTGTGTTTGTTCTTTCGTGGGACTTTTGTCTTCTTTCCTTCT
>NW_011159399.1:0-711 GCF_000146605.3 Meleagris gallopavo | reverse complement strand
GAGTGCATCCAGAGTACAGCCACAAACACGAACCCAAGGATGGAACCCCTCTCCTGTAAGCAAGGAGAGCTGGGCTGTTCAGCCTGGAGAAGTGAAGGCTCCAAGGGAACCTGGTAACAGCCTTTCAATACCTAAAGGAAAGAACAAGGGAAAATGGAGGTGAAATCTAAGGAAAATGTCTTGTACAGTGAGGGTGCTGAGGCAGCGGCACAGGTTGCCAGAGACATGGTGGATGTGCTGGCCCTTTCAAGGTGAGCCTGGCTCAGACTCTGAGCAACTTGATCTAGCTGTGGATGGTCAGCAGTGGGGGAATCGGATCACATCGCAAACCTACCTGCATACAAGCAGCGCACCAACATGGGGTGCATGATGTTCATTACCTGCTGGACACATCTCACACCACTGACTGGAGGAGCCCAGGCAATCCTTCAACTCCATCAGGCTGCAAAATGAAATCAGAAGAGACGCAGAACATCATTTACAACACAACAAGGATGCACACAATGCCCTTAAAAACACCCACCGCATGGATGCAATTAGCACATAGCCCTATTAATTACAGCCATCCAGCTTGAGATCCTCCAGAAAAGCAGAGCTCACAGCTCTGAAATCAAGCAGGAATCACTCACCCCATTCTAAGGGCTCACCCCACACCCCAAAGGAAGCAGACTCCAGATTCAGATGCTGCTCTTACACCTAGCAGCCCTTCAG
>NW_011159398.1:0-607 GCF_000146605.3 Meleagris gallopavo | reverse complement strand
GCAACCTTCTTGGACAAAGAGTGCAGGAAAGGATGGGGCAAAATGGGCAAGGCCACCTGTCTGGGTCAGTGCCATTGCTGATCAGTCTGGGTAGGGAGAGATGCATCTTGGCATTGCACACCAGGAAGAGAAACAACTGTTCCTAGACTTGCCGTTCCCTCCTATGTGCCCATGATAAGGACTGAGTGCATTTCCTGCAGCTTTCTCTGCAGATGTGCTCCTCAGCCTGAAATATTCCTCGTTTGTCCTCAGCTCCTCACTGTGGCCTGTGCTCTCTGTTGCAGACTGAGACCAAGGGGAAGCCCCTGCTGGTCCATGAGGAGTCATCTCTTAATACTCCAGCTATTGCTGCTGCCCATGTCATTAAGAGATACGTCGCCCAGGCACCGGATGAACTCTCCTTTGAGGTAAGCAGTTCAAGGCGTTCCTTGATGCCATGTACAGATGAGCATCAGGTGTGAAGGTATCAGCAATATTCTCTGATACCTTCAGAATGTTTGGTGAGGTGAAGCCCAGAAGATTTGGTTTCAGATTAGACTTGCAGTGGGTTGGATGCAGGGAGGAGTTCAGCCATCTCTAAAATATGGCTTTATTTGGCATTTGAATC
>NW_011159397.1:0-480 GCF_000146605.3 Meleagris gallopavo | reverse complement strand
CACTTATCTACCAGGTGCCAGTTGTAAGCCAAGAAACAATCTAATAAACCATTTCTTTGTGTGTGCTGTAAAAAGATGTGTTTTACTGTAACACAGCCTTAGTCCTGTGATTTACTGTGTTTTCTTTAGCTCAATATTTTAAGGATCTAAATGAGAAAGCAATATTTTCCCCAAACTTCAATAAACGTCGTGGTTCTTGATGGTCAGAATGATCATGTGGATGCTTTGACAGTACATCAGTTAGACAGACTGGTCCAAAAATCTCCCTGGACTTTGGAAGTCCTTTGGCATGGTCCCACATCACATCCTCATCTGTGTGGAGAGATAAGTGAGATGGATTTGAAGGGCTGCTTCCTGCTCCGTCTCGAGGAGCTGTGCTCTGTGCACTGAGGCTGTGTGAGCAGCCATTGGAGGAAGCAGCCTGGGCCCGAGGCCTGGGACTCAGGCCTGCAGCCTCCCCTCGCCGTGCAGAAGGGTTCT
>NW_011159396.1:0-498 GCF_000146605.3 Meleagris gallopavo | reverse complement strand
CCGTGCTGCACATGGGGCCGCACCAGAGCCGAGTCGAGGGGGACAATCACCTCCCTCTCCCTGCTGGTCGCTCCTCTTTGAATGCAGCCCAGGATACAGTTGGCCTTCTGGGCTGCAAGTGCACACTACTGGCTTATGTCCAGCTCTTTGTCCACCAGGATCCCCGAGTCCTCCGCAGGGCTGCTCCCAAGGGCTTCTACGCCCAGTTGGTACAAGCATCTGGGTTTCCCCTTCATCAGGGACATCAACAGTGGGTTGAGTGCACCCTAAGGACACCAAGCTGTGGGGTGCAGTGACACAGCAGAGGGACGGGATGCCATCCACAGAGACCTCAACAGGCTGAGCAGTGGGCACAAATCCAAGTGCAGGGTCAGTAGCTGGGAAGAGGGAACACCCACCACCAAAACATGCTAGGGGATGAAAGGACTGAGCGTAGTCCTGCTCCATAAGGCCTGGGTGTACTGGTGGGTGGGAGCTGGACACAAGCCAGCAGTGGGC
>NW_011159395.1:0-693 GCF_000146605.3 Meleagris gallopavo | reverse complement strand
AAAGACCATTAAAAGTCAGCATTTACTTCCAGAACTACTGGTTAATGAGATTACCTGCTAGGAAACAGGCTCTGGTGCCCTGAACTCTAGACTGCTACTTGGTTTCTTCAATTAGTGGGAAGAACCCTGGGAAAGATCCATTTCCCTGCCAGCATTTAGGTCAGCTTCAGCAGTCGAGTGAGGGGAAAGTTTCAACTCTGTGTTAATGGGAACTGCTGCCTCAGCTTGACATTAAGAACAGAGACAATACTTTCATCAGCACTCCTGAAAACAAATGAAGCTTCTGAGTAACCATGAGAGCAGATGCACCCAAAGAAGGCTCAAAAAGTAATTTCATGCATTCACACCATTCCTGCCTTGGGAAACCATCAGTTTTGCAAACATCCTGTTCAGACAATTAACACTGTCAACTCAGACTTGGAAAGTTACTGACTGTAGGAAATAATTCCTCTTGCCTGTTTCTTAAGGATTCATTTGCTTCTCTGAGCTCGTCCCGACATTTGCTGATCTCCCTCAGTGAAGTTTCAAGCTTTTTCACTTCTGCATCCTTCTGCTGTAGAAATATCACGTTTCAAACATGATGAACCAGAGCATTTTAGAAGCAACTACAAGCTAAGTGGCATTTCAGTATTCAAACGATCCAACAAACTTCCATTTCCATATTTCAAGTGTTTTAAAGAGAGAAGCATTAAA
>NW_011159394.1:0-494 GCF_000146605.3 Meleagris gallopavo | reverse complement strand
AGAGCGGCATTCACTCTGAACCGCTCCGAAGACTATGCCGTAGCTGCCCGAGAAATCGCGCTTCTCCTCGAACAAAGCTTTCAGCCGTCAGCAGCGGTCTCGCGTTTCTCGCTTGCCGAGAACGAGCCACTTCAGCCGGCTGCTTTTCTCCGACGAGTGAGCGGGCTCCTGTGCGCACATCGGAAAGGAGCGGTTTGCACTTCGCCTTGGCTACATGCAGAATGCACTCGACTAGCTCTGAATACTATGTCTCTGCCTTTATTTCGAGGCAAAATTCGTCCCAGTGAGGTTCTCCACTGCTACACATCTCCATTCAGACAGGAAAAGAGTGGAAGGGAAAACCCGCACTAATAAGGCATTTGCAATTTCGAGGAACGACAGACGTAGTGCTCTCTGGGAGAGCGTTTCAGAAAGAGGGAGAGATCCTTTCAGGACTGCGGAGAAAAACTCCCACTCGCAGGTAGTGCAGGAAGCTGAATTCGCACTTGTCGGTA
>NW_011159393.1:0-699 GCF_000146605.3 Meleagris gallopavo | reverse complement strand
TTTGTGAGGGCCAATGGCATATATTCTGGATCGAAATGGTCTTTCCGCAGTAAAATGCCAAAAGTCTGGGAGTAAGTGTCATGATGAGGAATGTAATGGAGTGTAATTGGGAGGAACTGGGAGGAATTTCTCGGAGTCGTGGTCTTTGTGGGTGCATATGTCCCATTTAGGGAAGGAAAGGAGTATTTCTTAGCAGAACTGCCATAGCATTTAGGGAAAATGTCCTATCCTTGGGAGAGAAGTGGTATTTGTGGGAGAAGATGTCCTATTCTTGGTTGCAAGTGTCCAATTTGGTCTTGTCATCTAGTCTTTTTGGGAGAAAACGTGCGGTAGTTTGAAGAAGACAGGTATGCCTGGGAGAAAATATCATCTTTTGGAAGAACAGGCCCAAGTTCCAAGTGAAATGTGGTATTTCTGGGAGAAAATGACAAGTACGTGGGAGAAAAGTGGACAATTGTGGGAAAGACTGACTTCTCTTGGAGGGCAAGTGTGGCATTTTGGTGTGAAAGGGGTCCTTTGGGGAGAAACGGGGTGTAGATGGGAGGAAATGTCCTCTTGAGGAGTGTCTAGCAGTATTTTTGAGAGAAAAGGGAAGGTACTTGTCAGAAAAGTGCTCTTTTCTGGGGAGAGAGTAGCATAGTTGGTTGGAAAATGCCACCATTTGTGAGAAAGCTGCTTTGTTTCCGGGAGAAAATAGCA
>NW_011159392.1:0-805 GCF_000146605.3 Meleagris gallopavo | reverse complement strand
GGCTGTGCATAATGAGCAGTTCTCAGACAAGATGGAAGCCAAAATGGTGTTGGGTACCTGAGCCTTCTCTGGTGGTAAGCAACATGGTGCACAGAGTGCAGCCATGTGCTCCGAGCAAGGAGCACAGGGTTTGTGGCAAGAGGCCCGGATGCAGGGCAGTGCCTTCATGACTGTATTGTGTCCAACAGGTGGCAGCAGAGCTGCGGTGCTCCCAAGTGCCGTAACAACTGCACGGAGAGATGTGTTGGTCTCGGTGGAAACAGCAAGGAACTGGAATCTGCATTTCCCGGCATGCCCCGGAACCTCACTTTGCTGACTGGTCATTGTCTGCCCAGCAGGTAAGGGCGATGCACACCCGCCAGCGTTTACCCATTCCACAGCCTGGCACAATAGGGTTCCCCCAGAGCTCTGAATTGCGCTTCATGGTGCCCAGAAGGCTGCCTATCCTCTTTGTTCTGTGTCTTGCTTGTCTCTGGTCTTGCACTGTTTTCACTATTACATTCTCTTGTCCTCCGATTTTTGTGTTCCTTGCCCCATTCTCTTGGCCTAATGACCCCTTGGCTTTGTGTTGCCACATTCATGTCGGCATTCAGTTTTGGCGTTCCCTGCCGTATTGTCTGGGCCGTCATCCTTGGCATTTCCTTCCATGTTCTCTTGGCCCTTGCCTTTGCCTGGGCATTCCCTTGCCCTCCTGTTTTTGTGGCAACACCTGGGGCGGGGTGCAGCCCTGCGAGCACAGCTGGGGGCAGTTTGGCTGTGGAGTGGGGCAGAGCCAGGCTCCACCCGTCCCTGATCCCATTTAAGG
>NW_011159391.1:0-600 GCF_000146605.3 Meleagris gallopavo | reverse complement strand
AATGAAAAGTAGGGTTCATTGCTGGTGTCTATTAAAACAGGGGTTAATGAATTGAAACTGACAAGAAGAAAGGAAGGAAAAGGGAAAAAAAAAAAAAAGAAAAAGGCACTACCCAGACTGAGCAGTGCTCAAAGTTTACAAATATCCCAGAACACTGGCAGCACGCCTAGTCTTTCAAGGTCAAGTTTTCCAGCACAGAAACCTAAACTACTGATAATGCTCTCTAACAAAGCTCTCTAAGAGCAGAGAGAGAGATTCGTTCCAAAAGCTAAGAAATAGAACTATGCCCGCATTCTCCACCAAAATCTGTCACGGAGTTAATGAGATCAATCTACATCCGTGACAGGGGGGCGGTAGACCCCTGCCCTCCCCTTCCCAGCCCACAAAATGGGAAGGAAGGGAGGAAAACAAAAAAACAGCGGCAACAATCTATGGAGGAAAACTTATTTTACTAATTATGATATCGGAATGCAAGATAACACAATATAATACAATCTGATTGAAATTGAGACTAATAAATCAAATAAAACAGGAGAGAGAGAGAGTTCCCGATACCGATTCAAACCTGAAAAGCTTGGAACGGCCAGGAAAGCACCCTCC
>NW_011159390.1:0-715 GCF_000146605.3 Meleagris gallopavo | reverse complement strand
TTTGTTAGTAGTGAGAAACTGGACAAAAGTTAGAGAGCAGCGTAAGGAAAGCCTGGCATGAGATGAGACAGGTATGACAGCTTCAAGAAATATTGCCTTCCTGTATCCATCGAAACGTACAAAATGATCTTAATAACCACAGGTTGGTGATAAACCTCGTATGGAAAAATGGATTAGCAAATGTGTCGCATAGATTGTGAGTCTGGAGTACTTGGCGAATAGGGGAACAGGAGAGTAATTACCTGCCACGAGAGGAGAGTTATGTAAGGAGAAGTGGTTCGCTGATCAAGTGCGCGTTTTCTTCAGGGAATGTGCCCACTATTACAATAACAAACAAAAAATCTTTGCTGCTTCACCGAGACCTTTGCCTGATCGAAAATTATGGACTCTGAGCTTTTCTCGCACAAGGGAACATGGAGGAGGGTATGGGGGGAACATGGGAATATGGGGCATGGAGATCCTGTTCCCTCCTACCGCGCTCTCTTCTACGAGGAGCATGAACACTTCCTGGGGGCCGCAGTAGAAGCAAACATTTTGATTTCACTCACGATTTCCGTGTGGTATGGTATGGGAGGCAGGGATTGGTTCCGGCACTGAGGTTGGCTGCAGGGTGGTGTCTCAGGACCCCTCCTGATGTGGGCAGAGTCCCACAGGCAGCACGCGATCAGGGGTCGTTTGAGGCAATTTGGAGTGGTTTGGGGAATTTCTGAGGCAA
>NW_011159389.1:0-642 GCF_000146605.3 Meleagris gallopavo | reverse complement strand
GACCAACCCTGGTGGCCTTCTATGATGCTGTCACATGCTGGGTGGATGGGGGAAGAGCGGTAGATGTAGTCTACCTTGATTTTAGAAAGGCATTTGATACTGTCTCCCACGACATCCTTATACCAAAGCTGAGGAAGTGTGGGATAGATGAGTGGACAGTGAGGTGGGTTGAGAACTGGCTGACTGGCAGAGCGCAGAGGGTCGTCGTTGGTGGTGCAGAGTCTGGCTGGAGACCTGTAACCAGTGGTGTCCCCCAGGGGTCTGTGCTGGGTCCGGTCTTGTTCAACATCTTCATCAATGACCTCGATGAGGGGATAGTGGCCACCCTCAGCAAGTTTGCTGATGATACGAAGTTGGGGAGGATTGGCTGACATGCCTGAAGGCTGTGCTGCCATTCAGCGAGACCTGGACAGGCTGGAGAGCTGGGCAGTAAGAAACCGGATGAGGTTCAACAAAAGCAAGTGTAGGGTCTTACACCTAGGGAGGAATAATTGCATGCACCAATACAGGCTGGGGGATGAGCTGCTGGAGAGGAGCCCTGCAGAGAGGGACCTGGGCGTCCTGGTGGACAACAGGTTGGCCATGAGCCAGCAGTGTGCCCTCGTGGCCAAAAGGCCAATGGCATTCTGGGGTGCATTAAAA
>NW_011159388.1:0-727 GCF_000146605.3 Meleagris gallopavo | reverse complement strand
ACTGCCAGTGCTTTGCCTTCCTCCAGAGAGGTGTTTTGTTCCGACTGGCAGCCACAGACTCCTTCTGGGCTGGCGACCCTGCAGGTGCATGTGTGGTGGAGGCAGCAGCATGCCCAGTAGCTACCCTTTCCTCCTCCCGGGCACGGATGCCAAGATTTTGGCCTCCTGCACACTCGGTGGTCATCTGTGCTTTGCCATGATCTTGTATTTTTTTGCATTTTCATGTTGCTGCAGAGGCTGCTGCTGCTGCATGGGTTGATGTTGGTTTCCTCGGTTTGTTTTCCGTGTTGTTTTTCTGTGGTTTCTGCCTTGGTTTCCTGCTCCTTCTGCATTGCAATGCTATTTGGGGTTTTTTTTCCAGGGTTTGTTTTATTTTCCCTTTTGTTTCTATTCTTGGAACTGCTTTTTCCTTTCCTGAGCGTATTCCCCTCTGTTTGTGAGGATTTCAAGTGATTCTGCTTTGCTCTCCTTGGCTTTTTATTACTTACTCTTTCTTTCCTTTTGCTGGTTTTTCCTGGCTTTTGTTTGCTCTTTGTTTTTTGTTAGTGTGCTGGCCTTGCATTGCTGTTAAATTTTGGTTCTTTCTTTCCATTGTTAAGCACTGGTGAGCTTTGTTCTCTCTTTACTTTGCTAGGATTCTTTGCTTTGCCATGCTAGTGTATTGAATTCATTGGCTTTCCTCTTGTATTTCTCATCCTCGCTTTGCTTTGATTTGCTCTCCATCCTT
>NW_011159387.1:0-622 GCF_000146605.3 Meleagris gallopavo | reverse complement strand
TTTAGCACCTTTAAGGTGCTGTGAATGAAGGAAACATTTCTGTGAGGTTTTGCAAGCAGCTGAGAAGGGGTGGTGTGATGTGTGCACAGAGAGCCAAGAGAGTGGCAGCCTCCTGCAGCTGCTCCTGCCCCACAGCCCTCCTGCCGGGCTGCCTCAGGTCTCTGCCCAAGATGGGGACACAACCCCCACTTCCCCCTTTGCAACAAAGCTGAGCACATAACCCAGAGAAGCGCAGAGCCCTTAGGAGTCCTCGGCCAGATAACCCTGCTGGAAGAAACATTTCTGTGCTCTCAGATGGCCCTGCTGATGAGTGGGTCTGACCAGGACTGGTTTCCATCACTTACTCACTAACTTACTGCCCTGGATGTCCAGGTACACTTAAGAGAGGACTCTCCCACAGACTGTTGAAATGCTATCAGCTTTGCTGAGTAAAAGGCAAGCACTGACCCTAGGTTAATACCAGTAACTTCTGAGATCTGTAGAACTAGGAAGGAAACATAGCAGTTGATAGAGGTGTTAGGATATCCCTCATAAAACAGTACGTCTCCAGCTTGGTTTTTCTGTTATGCAGTGATACCTTCAGCCTGCATCAGGAATGTGAGCAGCAACCACACTGATATCC
>NW_011159386.1:0-590 GCF_000146605.3 Meleagris gallopavo | reverse complement strand
GCGTCACACTTTCTATCCTTCCTAAGAGGTGTGCTGTCACCTTTTTCTCCTCACCAGGGACTTGACCTGACTGCCTCGACTTGTGAAATACCATGGAGAGTGGCTCGGTGACTGCAGCGGTGAATTCCCTTGGAACTCTGGGACTCATCTCGTCAGGACCCAAAGACTCCTGGATGTTTGGGTCCTCAGGTGGTCCAGAACCTGATCTCCCATGGCAGTGTGGGATGGGAAGGGGTCTGTGGGACTGAGGAAGCAATGGCAGTCCCCACCTCACTAAAGCAAAGATGAGGGCTGTGCATAATGAGCAGTTATCAGACAAGATGGAAGCCAAAATGGTGTTGGGTAGTTGAGCCTTCTCTGGTGGTAAGCAACATGGTGCACAGAGTGCAGCCATGTGCTCCGAGCAAGGAGCACAGGTTTGTGCAAGAGGCCCGGATGCAGGGCAGTGCCTTCATGACTGTATTGTGTCCACCAGGTGGCAGCAGAGCTGCGGTGCTCCCAAGTGCCGTAACAACTGCACGGAGAGATGTGTTGGTCTCGGTGGAAACAGCAAGGAAGTGGAATGTGCATTTCCCGGCATGCCCCGGAAC
>NW_011159385.1:0-478 GCF_000146605.3 Meleagris gallopavo | reverse complement strand
AAATGGAGGTGATTGCTCTTGAGGAAGGACCTTGCACAGAGAAATGCCCTTTTGGTGCATGTTGCCAACCTCTCACTCGGCCATGTAGACCAATAGTAGTATGGAGGTTGGAGATCTTCCTGCTCTGGATTGGTTCCTTTTGTTGTCTCTTGGTGGGCTGTTTTCTCCAATCTTCAGGCCTGTAAGATCTGCCAATGCTTGCAGAGTCTCAAGTTAGTCTGTCTTTCTTCCTTATCTTGCAGTTAGAGTAAGCTGTGTGGCCTTCCTTCCTTGCAGCTGGGTGAAAGTCCAGCAGTCTGTGTCCTTAGGCTTCAGCAAATTTAACTGCATCTTCTAAGCAAGTTCTGTGCAAGATTATTCTATTCAAGTAGCACAACAACTTAGAGAACAAGAAGAGCCTTATGAATATGGAATCATAGAATAGAATCATAGAATGTTATGGAGTGGAAGAGACCTTTAAGATGAGCTAGTTTCAAAC
>NW_011159384.1:0-773 GCF_000146605.3 Meleagris gallopavo | reverse complement strand
CATGTCGCCACAGGACTTGTGTCTCAAGACCTAATATGGTATTTCGGGCAGTAGCGTGGGGTACTGCATAGGTTTCAAGCCACCCAGTTGTTGCCTCCACCATGGTGAGCACATAACGCTTACCATTACGAGATCGTGGCAAGGTGATATAATCAACCTGCCATGCCTCCCCATATTTGTACTTTTGCCATCACCCTTCCTCCCAGAGAGGTTTCATTCTCTTGGCTTGTTTAATTGTGGCACATGTGTCACAGTCATGAATGATTTGCGCAATAGCATCCATAGTTAAATCCACCCCTCGGTCTCTAGCCCACTTATATGTCGCATCTCTCCCTTGATGGCCTGAGGTCTCATGGGCCCATCGGGCTAGAAATAATTCACCCTTGTTCTGCCAGTCCAGATCTATTTGGGCCACCTCAATTCTGGCAGCTCTGTCTACCTGATTGGTTATTTTGCTGCTCTTCAGTAGCCCTATTCTTGGGCACATGGGCATCTACGTGACGCACCTTTATAACCATATTCTTTATTCGGGCAGCAATATCTTTCCACAGGTCAGCAGCCCAAATAGGTTTACCCTTTCTTTGCCAGTTGTTTTGCTCCCACTGCTGTAACCACCCCCATAGAGCATTTGCCACCATCCACGAGTCAGTGTAAACATAAAGCATTGGCCACCTCTCCCGTTCAGCAACATCCAAGGCCAGTTGGACAGCCTTTACCTCTGCAAATTGGCTCGATTCTCCTTTTCCTTCAGTGGCCTCTGCAACTTGTCGTGT
>NW_011159383.1:0-631 GCF_000146605.3 Meleagris gallopavo | reverse complement strand
TTCAGGAGGGCTTGTTGGGACGCACCCTGCAGGCACTGACTGCACGGGCTGCTGCCTCTTCACACAGTGCCACTTGTGCACTGAAGGCACTGGCTGTTGGTCAGTTTGTGCACCTGACAGCGCCAGCTAGGAACTGCCCACAGGTTCTGTTGCCTTCAGGGCATGGTGTCGTGTTGGTGAGATGTACCCGCGTCAGGAGGATGGCACCGGGTCCTTTGTAGGTGCAGCGATGCCACGCCATTCCTGGTTCCAGCTGAGTTGTGCACCAGTGCCCAGAACCAACCCAGTTGTTCCGTTGTTCTCGTGGTTGCACGAGAAGCCCTCAGAAGCCATCGGTTCCCGGCCTGCTTTGTTCTGCCCCAACTTCTGCGGAGCCATTTTAACGCCCTTTTCTTTTGCAGGTCCCTTACAGCCCTTCCTGGCAGCCTGCAGCAACCAGTCCTTTTTCCAGCATTCGCTCTGCCTTGCTTCACAGCTCAGGGCTAGACACTGCAGACATGGAGAAGCTCCTGGCTGTCCTGCAGCACCTCTCTGCTATAAGGTGATCCCTTCTTGCCATTATTCTGTTGGTTACTGTAGAGATCAGCACCCGTGGGAACCTTCCTCTTCCTCCTTCTTCACAACCTCTGCT
>NW_011159382.1:0-623 GCF_000146605.3 Meleagris gallopavo | reverse complement strand
CAGGAGGGCAAGGGAATGCCCAGGCAAAGGCAAGGGCCAAGAGAACATGGAAGGAAATGCCAAGGATGACGGCCCAGACAATACGGCAGGGAACGCCAAAACTGAATGCCGACATGAATGTGGCAACACAAAGCCAAGGGGTCATTAGGCCAAGAGAATGGGGCAAGGACACAAAAATAGGGAGGACAAGAGAATGTAATAGTGAAAACAGTGCAAGACCAGAGAGAAGCAAGACACAGAACAAAGAGGATAGGCAGCCTTCTGGGCACCATGAAGCGCAATTCAGAGCTCTGGGGGAACCCTATTGTGCCGGGCTCTGGAATGGGTAAACGCTGGCGGGTGTGCATCGCCCTTACCTGCTGGGCAGACAATGACCAGTCAGCAAAGTGACGTTCCGGGGCATGCCGGGAAATGCACATTCCACTTCCTTGCTGTTTCCACCGAGACCAACACATCTCTCCGGGCAGTTGTTACGGCACTTGGGAGCACCGCAGCTCTGCTGCCACCTGTTGGACACAATACAGTCATGAAGGCACTGCCCTGCATCCGGGCCTCTTGCACAAACCTGTGCTCCTTGCTCGGAGCACATGGCTGCACTCTGTGCACCATGTTGCTTACCACCA
>NW_011159381.1:0-464 GCF_000146605.3 Meleagris gallopavo | reverse complement strand
CTTTCCTGTTGTATTTCTCGTACCTTCGTTTTGTCTTTGCTTTCTTCTCCTTCCTTGTATTGCGGTTTGTCCTTCGTTCTTTTCTGCAGTGAGGTCTTTTTTGTTTGCTTTGCGTCGTCTTTGTTTCATACTTGTTGGTTCTTTGTCTTTCCTGCTCCTTTCTTTTGCATGATCTTGTTCGTTGCTGCAGGCATTCCTGTCGTGTTCAGAGTATGTTTCTTGGGTGTGCTTTGAGTGTCTCCTTTGCTTTCCGTCTTTGCGTTGCCTTGCTTTGCCTTCCTTGTCTCCTTGCCCATGCCCTTCTTGCTCCCTTG
Source organism: Meleagris gallopavo (assembly GCF_000146605.3). NCBI lineage: Eukaryota > Metazoa > Chordata > Aves > Galliformes > Phasianidae > Meleagris > Meleagris gallopavo. The sequence goes on along the minus strand of NW_011159381.1, from coordinate 150 downwards.
CCTTCAGTTCCCTGATGCTGTCTCTGGGCCTTGACTGTTGTGTTTTTCCTTTGCAGGCTTCTGGAAGCGCAGCCAGCTGTCTAGGCGTTTGTGCAGTGCTTGCTGCATTTGCAGCTCCTTCTGGGCTTCCCAGGTGGGTCCACGCCTCGT
>NW_011159380.1:0-582 GCF_000146605.3 Meleagris gallopavo | reverse complement strand
CTCCATTTAGAAAGTAACTAATGAAATGGTAAAGAAATGCTTTAGCCAACAACACCCCAAAATCCTATAATCACCGTATCATCTACGTTCTGAGCCAATATGCAACAGTGCTGAAGATATCTCAGCTTGTCAGCAGGTCCTTCTTGCCTCTGAAGAGAACCTGCTATGGGAGATTCTGCCACAGAGAGCGTCCTGCTGTAACTCCACAGAGGGGGGGCTTCCCTGTCTTCCAGGGGCTGGCAGGCATGTCATGGTAGGTTGGAGGAGAAAGGGGTGTCCCACAGTACTGTCCACACAAATCCTTTTCTGCTCTGGGAGCACTATGAAAAACCCTTTCCTCTCACTTGCTGCTTGGCCTGTGTTCTTCCGTTGAAAATGTGGGCAGCAGTGTCCTCAGGAGGCCCAGCAGGAAGGATGCACAGAGCAAGAGCTGTGTCGCTGCAGCCTGGGACTGGGGAAAAGGCATGCTGCCGGTGGATGAGAGCAAAGCCCTGAGAGTGAGGTGCTAGGAACAGCTGGGTGGAACCTTCCGCAGCAGCAGTACCTGTGGACAACACTACATGCATGGTCTTCAGTATGCTC
>NW_011159379.1:0-737 GCF_000146605.3 Meleagris gallopavo | reverse complement strand
AATGCACGCGGCGTGCTAGGTATCTGCATCACAACAGCAAGACTGATGGCCAGATTCCTGCCTCTGGACATTCCCAGCGTGCAGGATGCACAGGGAGAGTCCACTGACGACACTCCAATGCTGCTGGCACAGATCGCAGCAAACTGGATGCCAGAGACAGTGCACTGACGGCTGCCCTTACTCTCCAGTTTTTACTTGTAGTAAACTCAATACTTGCAGGCTGTACAGCAAGAATGGGAAGACAACCGTGAGGAAGAAGCTGCTGAGGCAGCCACGGTCCTACCAAGCATACCTGATGCTTCATCTGCTGAGGCCAAGACCAGGCCTTCAGCTTCCCCTCGTGGCTGCAGAACCCAGACCTGAGGGACATTCACCTGCATGTCAAAGAGCATTAAGGCAATCAGCACTAGGTGAGGAAAGTCCTTGTGGTCAGCACCACGTGTGAAATGAAGGCACAGACAGGAGCTATGCTGGAGTGTGCACAGTGGGGAGATGCCTGATACTGTCTACTTTCCATCCAGCTCCATGCAGAAAGGTGGACATCCCCTCCATAACCCCTGGCTTGCCTTCATGTGAGAGGCATGGTTGACAAACCAGGAGCAGAGAACCTGGAACTTGGAGTGTTGCTGGCAAGGAACCTACAGGGCTGGTTTTCCTCTCGCCTCACAGGTTTCTGCAGAGGCCAGAAGAGGTGCACAGAACTCCAGTCGCATCAGAGAGACGTCAGAAGATGGCCC
>NW_011159378.1:0-647 GCF_000146605.3 Meleagris gallopavo | reverse complement strand
GCCCACTGCTCAGCCTGTTGAGGTCTCTGTGGATGGCATCCCGTCCCTCTGCTGTGTCACTGCACCCCACAGCTTGGTGTCCTTAGGGTGCACTCAACCCCACTGTTGATGTCCCTGATGAAGGGGAAACCCAGATGCTTGTACCAACTGGGCGTAGAAGCCCTTGGGAGCAGCCCTGCGGAGGACTCGGGGATCCTGGTGGACAAAGAGCTGGACATAAGCCAGTAGTGTGCACTTGCAGCCCAGAAGGCCAACTGTATCCTGGGCTGCATTCAAAGAGGAGCGACCAGCAGGGAGAGGGAGGTGATTGTCCCCCTCGACTCGACTCTGGTGTGCGGCCCCATGTGCAGCACTGCGTCCAGGCCTGGGGCTCCAGCACGGGAATGATGTGGAGCTTTTGGAGCAGGTCCAGAGAAGGGCCACGAAGATGATCAGAGGGCTGGAGCACCTCTCTTAGAAAGAAATGTTGAGGGAACTGGGATTGTTTGTGTGGGAGAAGAGAAAGCTCTGGAGATAGCTCATGACAGCCTTCCAAGACTCGAAGGGAGCGCATAAGCAGGAGGGGGCAACGGCTGTTGAGGAGGGTGGATAGCGATAGGACAAGGGGAAATGGTTTTCAAGTGAGACAGGGGAGGTTTAGGTTGGTT
>NW_011159377.1:0-592 GCF_000146605.3 Meleagris gallopavo | reverse complement strand
AGAAATATCCGTTTTCTTCCCAAAAAAATATGGCAATGTCTCTCAGAAATATCAGCTTTCTCCCAGAAATAGGATATTTTGTGCCAGATATACCAGTTTTCTCACCAAATCTCAACGTTTTCTACCAGAAAACCCAGTTTTCGCCCGGAAATAGGACATTGTCTCACAGAAATACCAGTTTTCCCGCCAAAAATATGACATTTTCTCCTAAGAAAATTTGGGAAACTTTCCCCCCCAAAATATGACATTTCCTCCCAGAAACTGCAGTATTCTCCCCAGAAATATCACGTTTTCTCCCAGAACCGCCACATTTCTCCATGAAAGATGACATTTGGTGCCAGAAATACCCATTTTCTCCTGACAAACACAACGTTTTCTGCCAGAAATACCAGTTTAGTCCCCGAAAAATATGGCATTTTCTCCAAGAAATACCAGCTTTGTGCCCTGAAATATGTACTTTTTCTCCCAGATATACCAGTTTGCTTCCGCAAAATATGACAATATCTCCAAGTCATAGTTAATTTTCTCCCCCAAAATATTATATATTCTGCCACAAATCCCAGTTTTCTCCCCAAAATACACCATTTTCTGC
>NW_011159376.1:0-515 GCF_000146605.3 Meleagris gallopavo | reverse complement strand
ACTCTGTGCAGCTATGTGCTTCCTTGCTATGTGTGACCTAAGTTCTGATGTAACCATTCTCCCAACTGATACCACTTCAGATCTAAGATAATTTTCCTAACTTTTGTTAACTCATCCACTGTTATATTCTATATATTCTATTTTGTTGGCTGGCTGATTATCCTTAGCATGGGCTTTTATCCATCTGGTATTAAAAGGTGTTTTCCTGGCTATGTCTAGTAATAATTGCCAATTCTTCTTTATCCTTACTAGGGATCTATTTACTCCCCAGTTCAGGTCTTCCCATTTACAGAGATACTGTCACATATAAACACGTGTCACAAGCCCACATAGTATGAGAATGTACATATATGATTTTTGCTCCATTGTGTGCTGCTAGGACAGCTGCTCATATTTTTCCTATTTGTGTGCTACCTTCACATTCTTCTATTACTTGCTTCCCAATGGTAATATCCAATGCAGCAGCTTTATATTGCTCTTTGCCATTTTCCCTATTGACTGAGGCATCTGTAAAC
>NW_011159375.1:0-526 GCF_000146605.3 Meleagris gallopavo | reverse complement strand
ATGCTCAGCATCTTTGGTCACCCCACAACTATCCCCTCATTAGACAGATTAATAGCTCCTGGGCACTTTGGCATGCTAAAATGCTGAGTAGCAGCGTGTGTATTTAGGTTTGTCCTTGGCACTACTCCAGGAACAAACAGTTGGACAAGGCCAGAAGGAAACGCTGAGCACAGCGCTTCAAGAGAAGCGTGGACGTGGCAGCTCACCTGCACTGATGCACAAGAGAGGGCGTCCCTCCAAGAACCCCAACACCCTGCTTAGTATGCAATACAACACATCAGTACGATCACCTTGGCTTCCAAGATGCCTTGCCTTGTACATCGCCGAGTCATTCTTCTTTGCGAACAAGCTGTCTCCATTTAACTCAGTAAGCTTGCATCCATAGCAACGACTAGGAGTAGGCTGAAGAAAAGTATACGGTCATAGGCCAGTAGCTAATTAACATAAGAAAAAAGAAACCAGCAAGCCACTAATGCAATGAGGGCGAGTGAGCAGGCGTGAAGAGAACACTAGCAGGAGCAGGGAC
>NW_011159374.1:0-988 GCF_000146605.3 Meleagris gallopavo | reverse complement strand
GGAGGCTGAATTCGCACTTGTCGGCATCGGAATCGCACTCCTTCGCTCTCACGCGCAGAAGCGGCATTCGCGCTGAACCGCTCCGGAGACTTTGCCGTAGCTGGCAGAGAAATCGCGTTTCTCCCCGAACTCCGCTTTCAGCCGTCAGCAGCGGTCTCGTGTTTCTCGCTTGCCGAGAACGGGCCACTTCAGCCGGCTGCTTTTCTCCGACGAGTGAGCGGGCTCCTGTGCGCGCATCGGAAATGAGCGCAGAATGCACTACGCCTACCTCTGAATACTATGTCTCTGCCTTTATTTCGAGCCACAATTCATGCTAGTCAGGTTTCCACTGCTACACATCTGCATTCAGAGAGGAAAAGAGTGGAAGGGAAAACCCTCTCCAATAAGGCATTTGCAAGTTCGAGGAGCGACAGCTGTAGTGCTCTCAGGGAGAGCGTTTCAGAAAGTGGGGAGAGATCCTTTCAGGACTGCGCACAAAACCCCCACTCGCAGGTAGTGCAGGAGGCTGAATTCGCACTTGTCGGCATCGGAATCGCACTCCTTCGCTCTCACGCGCAGAAAGCGGCATTCGCGCTGAACCGCTCCGGAGACTTTGCCGTAGCTGGCCGATTAATCGCGTTTCTCCCCGAACTCCGCTTTCAGCCGTCAGCAGCGGTCTCGTGTTTCTCGCTTGCCGAGAACGGGCCACTTCAGCCGGCTGCTTTTCTCCGACGAGTGAGCGGGCTCCCGTGCGCACATCGGAAAGGAGCGGTTTGCACTTCGCCTTGGCTACATGCAGAATGCACTACGCCTACCTCTGAATACTATGTCTCTGCCTTTATTTCGAGCCACAATTCATGCTAGTGAGGTTTCCACTGCTACACATCTGCATTCAGAGAGGAAAAGAGTGGAAGGGAAAACCAGCTCTAATAAGGCATTTGCAAGTTCGAGGAGCGACAGCTGTAGTGCTCTCAGGGAGAGCGTTTCAGAAAGTGGGGAGAGATCCTTT
>NW_011159373.1:0-445 GCF_000146605.3 Meleagris gallopavo | reverse complement strand
ATCCAAGTGCAGGGTCAGTAGCTGGGATGAGGGAACAGCCACCACCAAAACATGCTAGGGGATGAAAGGACTGAGCGTAGTCCTGCTCCATAAGGCCTGGGAGTACTGGTGGGTGGGAGCTGGACACAAGCCAGCAGTGGGCCCTTCCAGCCCAGAAAGCCAACCGTATCCTGGGCTGCATCCAAAGATGCGCAGTCAGCGGGCCAAGGGAGGAGATCCCCATCCCTCTGCTCTGCGCTGGTGAGGCCTCAGCTGCAGTGCTGCGTCCAGATGTGGAGTCCTCAGTGCAGGGAGACATGGAGCTGTGCGAGTGCATCCAGAGTACAGCCACAAACACGAACCAAAGGATGGAACCCCTCTCCTGTAAGCAAGGAGAGCTGGGCTGTTCAGCCTCCTGGAGAAGTGAAGGCTCCAAGGGAACCTGGTAACAGCCTTCAATACCTAA
>NW_011159372.1:0-549 GCF_000146605.3 Meleagris gallopavo | reverse complement strand
TGCCTTTATTTCGAGCCACAATTCATTCTAGTGAGGTTTTCCACTGCTATACATCTGCTTTCAGAGAGGAAAAGAGTGGAAGGGAAAACAAGCTCTAATAAGGCATTTGCAAGTTCGAGGAGCGACAGATGCAGTGCTCTCAGGGAGAGCGTTTCAGAAAGTGGGGAGAGATCCTTTCAGGACTGCGGAGAAAAAAACCCCCACTCGCAGGTAGTGCAGGAGGCATCGGACTTGCACTCCTTCGCTCTCACGCGTAGAAAGCGGCATTCGCGCTGAACCGCTCCGGAGACTTTGCCGTAGCTGGCCGAGAAATCACGCTTCTCCCGAACACCGCTTTCAGCCGTCAGCAGCGGTCAGCAGTGTTTCTCGCTTGCCGAGAACGGGCCACTTCAGCCGGCTGTCTTTCTCCGACGAGTGAGCGGGCTCCTGTGCGCACATCGGAAAGGAGCGGTTTGCACTTCGCCTTGGCTACATGCAGAATGCACTACGCCTACCTCTGAATACTATGTCTCTGCCTTATTCGAGCCACAATTCATTCTAGTCAGGTTC
>NW_011159371.1:0-534 GCF_000146605.3 Meleagris gallopavo | reverse complement strand
CGGGCGAAGGGAGGAGATCCCCATCCCTCTGCTCTGCGCTGGTGAGGCCTCACCTGCAGTGCTGCGTCCAGATGCGGAATCCTCAGTGCAGGGAGACATGGAGCTGTGCGAGTGCATCCAGAGTACAGCCACAAACACGAACCCAAGGATGGAACCCCTGTCCTGTAAGCAAGGAGAGCTGGGCTGTTCAGCCTCCTGGACGAAGTGAAGGCTCCAAGGGAACCTGCTAACAGCCTTTCAATACCTAAAGGAAAGAACAAGGGAAAATGCAGGTGAAATCTAAGGAAAATGTCTTGTACAGTGAGGGTGCTGAGGCAGTGGCACAGGTTGCCAGAGACATGGTGGATGTGCTGGCCCTTTCAAGGTGAGCCTGGCTCAGACTCTGAGCAACTTGATCTAGCTGTGGATGGTCAGCATGGGGGAGTCGGATCACATCGCAAACCTACCTGCATACAAGCAGCGCACCAACAATGGGTGCATGATGTTCATTACCTGCTGGACAGATCTCACACCACTGACTGAGGAGCCAGCAAT
>NW_011159370.1:0-440 GCF_000146605.3 Meleagris gallopavo | reverse complement strand
GACACAGAGCAAACAAAGCTGGGTCTAAGATTTACAACTGGTGCACTGAAGTGGCATTCAATCTCTTTAATTGGTGCCTCCTAATCCTTAACTGTGCCACACTAAGAAAACCTTATCCTTCTAGTTGGTGCTTTGAGTTCCCTGAGAGACAATCTCTGAAAAGATCACAGAATCACAGAATCACAGAATTGTAGGGGTTGGAAGGGACCTCTAGAGATCATTGAGACCAACACCCCTGCCAAAGCAGGTTCCCTACACCAGGTCGCACAGGTAGGCGTCCAGGCGAGACTTGAATATCTCCTAGAGAAGGAGACTCCACAACCTCCCTGGGCAGCCTGTTCCAGTGCTCCGTCACCCTCACCGTGAAGAAGTTCTTGCGCACATTCGTGCGAAACTTCCTGTGCTGCAGCTTATGTCTGTTCCCCTCGTCCTGTCTCCAC
>NW_011159369.1:0-557 GCF_000146605.3 Meleagris gallopavo | reverse complement strand
CATTTCTTGCAATACCAATTCTTAAAAGCAGTTTTACAATGGAGTATGAAATCTAATCCACTGACAGGATGGAGTTGCTCGAGAATACTAGAGTTTGCAGATTCAAAATCAAGCCTAGAATGCCAGACCTGAAGACTTTTCAGGAAATACGACAATGAAAGATAACATTAAATAAGTAAATAACCCAATGCAGCCACGTTATTTAAATTGGCCTTGAAAGCTACCAGTGTCTAACTGCTGTTATTTTAGAGTTGTGCCCCTCTCTAGCAGCCACCAATTTACTCAGCCAGCCATTACAAACCTTAATTTTTCATAACTATGCAAGGGCTGATCCAAAAGGAATGCCTCCTATTTTATAATGCTGGCCACAGCGTCACAGGTGGACACAGCAGAGGTTGAACCTTCCTGCCAGCGCTCAGTTCATTTTGTTAGCCAGGCGACAGATGGCAGCAGAGGGCCAGGATGACAGCACAGCACCTGACGTGGAGGTGCACACGGAGCACAGGGCTGTCACTGAACTCCTCCGCACTGAACAGAGCATTTATGAAGACCAACAC
>NW_011159368.1:0-538 GCF_000146605.3 Meleagris gallopavo | reverse complement strand
GCACTTGCAGCCCAGAAGGCCAACTGTATCCTGGGCTGCATTCAAAGAGGAGCGACCAGCAGGGAGAGGGAGGTGATTGTCCCCCTCGACTCGGCTCTGGTGCGGCCCCATGTGCAGCACTGCGTCCAGGCCTGGGGCTCCAGCAACAGGAATGATGTGGAGCTTTTGGAGCAGGTCCAGAGAAGGGCCACGAAGATGATCAGAGGGCTGGAGCACCTCTCTTAGAAAGAAATGTTGACGGAACTGGGATTGTTTCTGTGGGAGAAGAGAAAGCTCTGGAGATAGCTCATGACAGCCTTCCAAGACTCAAAGGGAGCGCATAAGCAGGAGGGGGCAACGGCTGTTTAGGAGGGTGGATAGCGATAGGACAAGGGGAAATGGTTTTCAAGTGAGACAGGGGAGGTTTAGGTTGGTTATTAGGAGGAAGCTTTTCACGCACAGGGTGGTGACGCACTGGAATGTGTGCTTGAGAGTCACTTCCAGGATGATCTGCTCCATGATCCGTGACCAGCACAGAGGTGAGACTGACATGCTGGTA
>NW_011159367.1:0-611 GCF_000146605.3 Meleagris gallopavo | reverse complement strand
GCCTTCTCTGGTGGTAAGCAACATGGTGCACAGAGTGCAGCCATGTGCTCCGAGCAAGGAGCACAGGTTTGTGCAAGAGGCCCGGATGCAGGGCAGTGCCTTCATGACTGTATTGTGTCCAACAGGTGGCAGCAGAGCTGCGGTGCTCCCAAGTGCCGTAACAACTGCACGGAGAGATGTGTTGGTCTCGGTGGAAACAGCAAGGAAGTGGAATGTGCATTTCCCGGCATGCCCCGGAACCTCACTTTGCTGACTGGTCATTGTCTGCCCCGCAGGTAAGGGCGATGCACACCCGCCAGCGTTTACCCATTCCAGAGCCCGGCACAATAGGGTTCCCCACGAGCTCTGAATTGCGCTTCATGGTGCCCACGAAGGCTGCCTATCCTCTTTGTTCTGTGTCTTGCTTGTCTCTGGTCTTGCACTGTTTTCACTATTACATTCTCTTGTCCTCCGATTTTTGTGTTCCTTGCCCCATTCTGTTGGCCTAATGACCCCTTGGCTTTGTGTTGCCACATTCATGTCGGCATTCAGTTTTGGCGTTCCCTGCCGTATTGTCTGGGCCGTCATCCTTGGCATTTCCTTCCATGTTCTCTTGGCCCTTGCCTTTGCCT
>NW_011159366.1:0-430 GCF_000146605.3 Meleagris gallopavo | reverse complement strand
TGCTTGGCAGCATGGGAGCTCCATCTTCAGGATTTTGGAGGAGGCAGCACAGAGGAGATGGAGAGATCCATGGGTGGCAGGACGTGGGGTGCAGGGCATGGAGCTGGGGACCCCTCCCAGCACTTAGGGGTGGCCTGTGCCAGGCAGGGACAGACGTCAGCGGTTCCTGCTGAGCTTGGGGACAAGGACACAGACACACAGAGCGTGGCTTTGCTGAGGTCTTTATTGATCACTGGAGGATGTCAGTGACCATCAGGGTCTTCATTCTTCTTCAGAGGACTCCTTTGGTCAGCAGAGGATGTCAGAAGGTGTCTGTGACCATGGAGAAGCCTCGTCCCTGCAGGGTTTGTGCCCCAGGACTTTGGGCAGGAGGAGGGCTGTCAGCAGCCCAGGGCGGGATGTGGGTCCCCTGGGGACAGCAGCCACAGCC
>NW_011159365.1:0-327 GCF_000146605.3 Meleagris gallopavo | reverse complement strand
ACCTTAAGAAAGGCCTTGAGCTACCGGCTCCTCAGAATTCATTCCTGAGTATTTCCTCGTTCTGTCTCTGAGTCTTTCCAGAAAATCACTAGGGGACTCATCTTTATTCTGCTGGACCTCAAATGCCTTAGTGAGATTCTGGGACTTGGCTACAGCTTCCTTAATTCCAGCTATTATTCTATCTCGTAAGTCTTTCATGTTTTGCCGATGTTGTGCATTATCACAGTCCCAGTTAGGGTCTTCCACTGGGTATTTTTGCTCTGCTGGCACTAGCCCAAGGCGTCCAGGGGGACTGTTCCTTTCCCATGCTCTCATAGCAGCTCGTCT
>NW_011159364.1:0-602 GCF_000146605.3 Meleagris gallopavo | reverse complement strand
GGCATTCCCTCTACACAACCCTCTGATTGTGGATAAAACAGCCAAGTCTGGAAGGCGCCTTGCTTGCCTGGGACAGAGGGACGGAAGACACCAATCAACTGCCGGTTTCCACTTGATTCCATTTCCATCTATCGACTTGGGCTTTTGCCCATCTTACTCTTGAACGTTAGCAAGTGGAGTAAGTCATCAATAAAATCAACTCAACACCTATATGTATGCTTTCTTGTTTACTCCTGTTTCCTCACCGCTGCACGCAGGAATGCGCCAGCGCTTCCTGAAGCCTTTCAAACATCGGTGCGTTGGGAACCGCTGATGCTCGCTTGATCAGCCATTTGCATTAGTGATGTCTGCCACGAGCTGAAGTAAAGAATAAACAAATAGCAAAGGGAGGCCGGCCGTGGGCAGTGCAGCCCTTCCAGCGCCGACAGGTAGATTTTAGGGAGATGCCCGGGGCTTACGGGACAACGGTTCAAACGTTGGTCCGACCAGTTTATCACAGATCTTAGTCAGGGAGGTGGGGAAGGGGAGGACGGACACTATTATGAATTAGGGGAAAGGGGAAGGGAAGGAGGGCGATAGGAAACCTAGGAAAGAAGAAGCAA
>NW_011159363.1:0-702 GCF_000146605.3 Meleagris gallopavo | reverse complement strand
CACAGACGTGCAGCCATGTGCTCCGAGCAAGGAGCACAGGTTTGTGCAAGAGGCACGGATGCAGGGCAGTGCCTTCATGACTGTATTGTGTCCAACAGGTGGCAGCAGAGCTGCGGTGCTCCCAAGTGCCGTAACAACTGCCCCGGAGAGATGTGTTGGTCTCGGTGGAAACAGCAAGGAAGTGGAATGTGCATTTCCCGGCATGCCCCGGAACCTCACTTTGCTGACTGGTCATTGTCTGCCCAGCAGGTAAGGGCGATGCACACCCGCCAGCGTTTACCCATTCTAGCGCCCGACACAATAGGGGTTTCCCCCCCAGAGCTCTGAATTGCGCTTCATGGTGCCCCAGAAGGCTGCCTATCCTCTTTGTCTGTGTCTTGCTTGTCTCTGGCTTGCACTGTTTTCACTATTACATTCTCTTGTCCTCCGATTTTTGTGTTCCTTGCCCCATTCTGTTGGCCTAATGCCCCCTTGGCTTTGTGTTGCCACATTCATGTCGGCATTCAGTTTTTGGCGTTCCCTGCCCGTATTGTACTGGGCCGTCATCCTTGGCATTTCCTTCCATGTTCTCTTGGCCCTTGCCTTTGCCTGGGCATTCCCTTGCCCTCCTGTTTTTGTGGCAACACCTGGGGCGGGGTGCAGCCCTGCGAGCACAGCTGGGGGCAGTTTGGCTGTGGAGTGGGGCAGAGCCAGGCTCCACCC
>NW_011159362.1:0-566 GCF_000146605.3 Meleagris gallopavo | reverse complement strand
GTGGGAGAAGAGAAAGCTCTGGAGATAGCTCATGACAGCCTTCCAAGACTCGAAGGGAGCGCATAAGCAGGAGGTGGCAACGGCTGTTTAGGAGGGTGGATAGCGATAGGACAAGGGGAAATGGTTTTCAAGTGAGACAGGGGAGGTTTAGGTTGGTTATTAGGAGGCAGCTTTTCACGCACAGGGTGGTGACGCACTGGAATGTGTGCTTGAGAGTCACTTGCAGGATGATCTGCTCCATGATCCGTGACCAGCACAGAGTTGAGACTGACATGCTGGTAGTTCCCCGCGTCACACTTTCTATCCTTCCTAAGAGGTGTGCTGTCACCTTTTTTCTCCTCACCAGGGACTTCACCTGACTGCCTCGACTTGTGAAATACCATGGAGAGTGGCTCGGTGACTGCAGCGGTGAATTCCCTCGGAACTCTGGGACTCATCTCGTCAGGACCCAAAGACTCGTGGATGTTTGGGTCCTCAGGTGGTCCAGAACCTGATCTCCCATGGCAGTGTGGGATGGGAAGGGTCTGTGGGACTGAGGAAGCAATGGCAGTCCCCACCTCACCAAA
>NW_011159361.1:0-555 GCF_000146605.3 Meleagris gallopavo | reverse complement strand
ACAGCCAACAGCGGCCCGAGCGGGAGCGTGCCAGGAAAGCGGCCCGAGTCCTGGTGCTGGCCGCCGTGCTGACACAGGCAGCTTCGCCTAGCGCCGGCGTCTGTGGCCTGGAAGATGGCGGCGGCGCGGCAGCTTCCTCTTTGTGGCTGGGATGCTGCCGGCGTGCTGCCTGTGCCCGGTGGTGCTGCCTTTGGTGGTGGTGCAGGCGGGCGTGGGGCGCTTGGCCGGCTCGGTGCCGTCCCCGTGGTGCTCGTCTGCCAGCCGGCAGGAGATGCATCCGGGCGGCAGTGCCAGGCGGGTGAGAACCACGCGGGGCTGTTTGAGCTGCGCCTCTTCCGTGGGCCGTCCAGTGTGCAGCAGAGGAGGCACGGGGCGCTTGGCTGGCTCAGTGCTGTCCCCACGGTGCTCGTCTGCCAGCCGGCAGGAGATGCATCCGGGCGGCAGTGCCAGGCGGGTGAGAATCACCCGGGGCTGCCTCCGCTGCGCCTCTGCCATCAGGTGTGCGGTGCTGGGCGATGGAGGTGCAGGGGCAGCCGTGGGGCTTGGCACGGGCAG
>NW_011159360.1:0-324 GCF_000146605.3 Meleagris gallopavo | reverse complement strand
CAGCAGCAGCTCTGCAGCAACATGAAAATGCAAAAAAATACAAGGTCATGGCAAAGCACAGATGACCACCGAGTGTGCAGGAAGGCCAAAATCTTGGCATCCGTGCCCGGGAGGAGGAAAGGGTAGCTACTGGGCATGCTGCTGCCTCCACCACACATGCACCTGCAGGGTCGCCAGCCCAGAAGGAGTCTGTGGCTGCCAGTCGGAACAAAACACCTCTCTGGAGGAAGGCAAAGCACTGGCAGTCATGCCAAGGAGGAGGGAAGGGTAGCTACCGGGCATGGATCCACCCAGCCAGCAGAGCAAAAGCCGACCGTTCAGCAC
>NW_011159359.1:0-390 GCF_000146605.3 Meleagris gallopavo | reverse complement strand
AAAAAGTTGCTGTAATAGGCATGTTTTTGTTTATCTGTGATGGAAAGGGTAACTGTCTGCAATGAAAAAGAATTGCAATGCTGAGAGCAGTTGCTGTCGCTGTTGTTTGGTGCCCTCTCCTGGCTCTAACATAGTGACGCAATTTGGGAATTCCTGCCCAGGTAATGACAATTATTTCCACCCATGCCCAAAGACTAGGCTGAAACCTGCTAAAGCATATACTAGAGAACATAATTCATTACACAAGCTTAAGAGACTAATAGAATAACAGCCTTTTAGTAGATGTAAATGCAAACCGTATGTTTTATTTTAAAAGCTTATCAAATGCGCACGTTCCCCCACAGAGAATCATTCTTCAGCTGAAAGGCTGTATGAAACATTGGAGTATTG
>NW_011159358.1:0-490 GCF_000146605.3 Meleagris gallopavo | reverse complement strand
TAGATAAGCTGGCTTTAACATATCTTCATTAGACTGTTTTCAGTATGTTTACTCTCTTCAAGCCTACTTCTCAGGGTCAACTGTCACAGCCACTGGGTCCTCTCATATCTTGCACTAACAGCACATTTCAGCAGTGTCATGGGTTTGTAATTTTCTCACCCGTGCGTAGAACAGGAGTAGTTTGTCATGCCACTTCATGTCTTCTCCATGGTCATGTAGGTAACGTCACAAGGCAATATGCAATACAGTCTTACTATTGTTCCTTGTTTTAGCAGAAAAGCATTTGCATTTAATAGTTGAGATTTTGTCATGATACAGGTGAGGAGGAGGGTTCGTCACCTTTAATTAGTTGGATTTTCATGAAGTTTGATCAGCTCCTTCATTAGACTTCTTTGATCATCTCAATCTTCATCAAGTGTTTCTGATACTACTATGGCTTCGTCACGATTAATCAATATTAATCTTGCTCTTGCTCTTCATTCAGTCTGAT
>NW_011159357.1:0-591 GCF_000146605.3 Meleagris gallopavo | reverse complement strand
TCAATATGTTCTGTGTTACTGTTTTTAGTGCATCATAGTAAATAAAGCATTGTTTTATACAACCCACTCATCAATAATCAATAATTAACTTAGCTGGGTGTTAGGTGGAATGTTGTATACAAGCTTGTTCTTCAAAGTGGCAGAATCTGACTCCTTTTTGCTGTAATAAAGTTGCTTCTGTTTGAGGCACTGTGTTGCTGGGAAACTGCTGCTAATTTTTATGGCGTATGTCAGTAGTGGTGACTCAAATTGTACATGTCATTGAGTAGCTCTACTCCTTGTTTGTAAACTCTTTTCTGTTAGGAGAGAGGGAGAAAAAAAAGTGTTCTGCAGGGAAGACTATCCAAAGAAGAGAAAATATTTGAATTGGGAGCAAAAGCTCAGATTGTTCTGTTGATAATGACACTTTACTTCCAGTGTCACTCAAGGGGAGAGGTTGCCTGTCTGAATTTACACCAGTCTCTTAGTCAAGTCTAACAGAAGAACCCTACATTTGTACTGTTTTCTTTTTCAAATTCCAGTTTCTAATGTGGAGAACTTCAGCATGTGATATGGCTGGAAAGAAGAATAGTGAATTAGACTCTTGAGAGT
>NW_011159356.1:0-729 GCF_000146605.3 Meleagris gallopavo | reverse complement strand
AGTTCACGCTCCAGGTCTTCCAGACGAGGTTGAAGACCTTTGGCCTCTGGGATGGCAGAACGGAGCGGACTGGAACTATTGCTGAGATTCCTGTTTGCTCGGGCAAGAATCTCTCTCGTTAGCCTCTCCCAGCTCCACCCTCCCTTCATCTCCAGCTGGAACTCCCTCCCAGTCGGTGTCAGGATGAGCTCGCTCTGCCGCTCTCTCTCCTCTCTTGCACACACTGTGAAAAGGAGTTTCAGAAAGCACTACTCACTGACAGGAAATAAGGGCAAGCAAACTTAGAAGACCTTGCCACACAAATCCTGACAGCGTACTGCCAGCAGCTGATTTTGGCTGCCCAGGACCCCGGCACCACAAGTGCTTCATTGCCAAACGCAGCAATGAAGCCTTTGGGGGAAAAAGACAACTCACAGACATTCCTTCCACGTCCATGACGCAGCAACGCAGGCCAGCACCAGCGCAGACAGCAGCACAGCTGAGAACAGTACCATCACTGCCACGTGGCGCTTCCGCACACATCTGCCAACAGCAGCCTGTGTGCTTTTCCCTGCATTCATCCCTGGAAGAAATGACAACGTCCCACGTTACCTTCACCTCATCGCCCTCGGGTGCTGCCTTCCCAAAAGGACAAAGCTCACAGCCCTCTGGGAACTGGGAGCGGCGAGAGGTGAGCAGCATCACACAGGCCTTCTCTGGCACACTGCTGGAACAACTCTCCACACCCCA
>NW_011159355.1:0-787 GCF_000146605.3 Meleagris gallopavo | reverse complement strand
TCTCCCCTATTCCCTGTAAGAGCTCTTGGTTAGCTGAGAGCAGCAGTGTTGTATATAAGCTTTCTGGCCTTTTCTTACCTGCGTGGTACCTCCACTGTGTTTAAGTACAGGTGGGTCGTGTCTGCCCCACGTCCCCGCTGCAGGCACAGACTGCTGGCCCACGGGGGGCAGCTGAACCTCCTCTGCTGTGAGCAGGCAGGCAGCAGTCCGCTCTGCCACCCTGTGTGGCATCCTCACAGCTTTTCCAGGGAAAGGGAAGTTCTGTGCCACGCTATGAATCTGCAGATGTGCCGAAACAAGGGAGCCGTGAGGATGAAAGACAGCAAAAAGGTTGCTTGGGAAGAGATGTGTAATTGCTACTTCGACAAGAGAAGTCAGTAAGATCATCAGGTCTTGTTTCCTGGTGTTTGTGTGTTGAGTTGGAGACTATATAGGAGATCTGGGGGAAACAAAGTCTGTGCTATCACTCCTTGCAGTGACGTTTTGAAAAAGTCATACGTTTCCTGTGTTGGTAGCTACCCTTATGAACTGATGATTGCTTTGTTGTTGAATCTTCCAGTTTTTAAATTTTTACAGTTTCAGTCTGGCAAGCAGTTTTGGTATAAGACAGAAGTGCCTAGGCATTCGCAAGTCTCACACATTTGTTGTCCAGCAGCTGAGAGAGACAACAGCAGTTTTTGAAAAAGAAATCTACTGCACACTTTGATTTTGCTTATAGCATTCCCACCTTCTGGGCCCAGTTAACTTCTTACCTCTGGTGATGCTTGAATCCTCAGTCGTCACCATC
>NW_011159354.1:0-621 GCF_000146605.3 Meleagris gallopavo | reverse complement strand
CATCTTCTTTTCTGCTTGGTTCAACAACATTTTCTACCCCTTTGATCTGTTTTTCTTCTTTTTTTTTCCATGTTGCCCGTTGGCGCTTCGTTGGAGGTTCCTGGATCCAAATGCACCCTTCTGACCACGTGTGATGCCCAAAGAAGAGGTAGGCTCCCAAACAGGCTTGTGCTGAGTGCTGTCCATGACTTGGGGTTTCTCGATTCACTAGTATTCTTTTTTCCGCGATATTGTTCAGTGCTGTATGTGAAGCTTTCTTCTTTCTTTCTAGGATTGGCGCCTCCACCATCACATTCTGTAGGCGTTTGGGCTGCCCGAGTTGAACGTGTCCTGTTCCTTGGTAAGGTGTGGACGTTATTAGACACGAAGATCTCTTCAGTCCTTCAAGATGTGCCCAGTCCTCACCAGATCTGTTGGCCTTGTGGCGCCCCCTGAGTTGCTGCATTGGCTGTGCCCTGATCCCTGGAGCGGGGTAAGTGACATTGGTGTCCCTACCGGAAGGCGGTCTCTGCTTTCGTTGTCCTGTGCCCAAACGCTTGCAGCGTGGCACTGCGGTCGTCGCGTGCGGTGCCAGGACTTTAGCCAGGCTCTTAGTGGAAGCAGCAGGAAACCGCAGCCGGA
>NW_011159353.1:0-606 GCF_000146605.3 Meleagris gallopavo | reverse complement strand
GGAAACCCAAATTAGAAGTAGATGTTAAGGAATGACACAGCAACACACCATGCAAGACGTCTGCCGTCCATTTTCCAGAAGACACTGGCGTAAATTGGAATGTAATGCATGCTTTTCTCACAGGCAATGGAAAGGATTTCTGCCTCGTTTCCCCAGTTTATGGCTGCCTGAAAGATGGCAGCTGGCTGTCAGTGTTAGCACACATCTTGTGGCTAACTGCTCTAACTGGGAGTGCTCTGTTACGCCTCGCACAGTGCCCAGCTGCGACTGCGTCCTGTTCAGACAGTGCTTGGAGCCTCTTCATTTCATCACCATCAGGACTCGGCTCCAGGCACACTTGTGAGGAAGAAAAGAAAATAGAATTTAGAAGCACGGGAAGAAGTGAACTGATATTTAGGTCTAAATTACTCTAATTACTTCTCTGAGGATACACTTGCAATATCAGGAAGAAACAAAACTGTGGAGTATTTCACCAGAGGGATCAAACTAGGCATGGTAAACTGCTCTCCTGAATTAATCTACTTTCACCGTGATCTCACTGTTAGCACTGGGCTCATCTTGGGTGCAGATCATTCATGGAAAGCTGACACTTGGTAAGAAAGCAAA
>NW_011159352.1:0-555 GCF_000146605.3 Meleagris gallopavo | reverse complement strand
CTTTTGGGGGATCCCAAGTGCGCTGAAGGCTGCTAGGTGTAAGAGCAGCATCTGAATCTGGAGACTGCTTCCTTTGGGGTGTGGGGTGAGCCCTTAGAATGGGGTGAGTGATTCCTGCTTGATTTCAGAGCTGTGAGCTCTGCTTTTCTGGAGGATCTCAAGCTGGATGGCTGTAATTAATAGGGCTATTGTTGCTAATTGCATCCATGCGGTGGGTGTTTTTTAAGGGCATTGTGTGCATCCTTGTTGTGTTTTAAATGATGTTCTGCGTCTCTTCTGCTTTCATTTTGTCAGCCTGATGGAGTTGAAGGATTGCCTGGGCTCCTCCAGTCAGTGGTGTGAGATGTGTCCAGCAGGTAATGAACATCATGCACCCCATGTTGGTGCGCTGCTTGTATGCAGGAGGTTTGCGATGTGATCCGACTGCCCCATTGCTGACCATCCACAGCTAGATCAAGTTGCTCAGAGTCTGAGCCAGGCTCACCTTGAAAAGGGCCAGCACATCCACCATGGTCTCTGGCAACCTGTGCCACTGCCTTAGCACCCTCACTGTAC
>NW_011159351.1:0-523 GCF_000146605.3 Meleagris gallopavo | reverse complement strand
GACTACAGCTGCATCCCGGGGAGAAAAAAAAGGAAAGAAACCACGGTCACGGGGAATGAAGGTTACCCACCAGGAAGACACCTACCTGCCTGCAAGGGGATAAATGTTGCGTAGCTAGCCTGGAGGAGTCCAGGCCTGCTATCCAGCATGACAACGGGCCCCCGGAGGACAACAAAAGCTGAGCATCCATGCCTGGGCAGGAGGAAAGGGTAGCTACTGGGCATGCTGCTGCCTCCACGAGAGATGCGACTTCTGCGCTACCTACCCCAGAGGAGTCTGGGGCTGCTAGCCAGAACAAACATCTCTCTGGACGAGGGAAAGCGCTCCTAATCATGCCGGGCAGGAGGTAAGGGTAGCTACCGGGCATGGATCTACCCAGCCATCAGACGAGAAGCCTGAAGACCACCACAAGGGAAGAAGCAAGGACAGCCAGGAGGCGTGAACCCAATTGCTCTGCAATAGAAAAACACCTGCAAATCCATCAAGCGCCGCAGGAAAGCCGAGAGACGAGGCTTGAGTGAAA
>NW_011159350.1:0-581 GCF_000146605.3 Meleagris gallopavo | reverse complement strand
AGACGCAGAACATAATTTAAAACACAACAAGGATGCACACAATGCCCTTAAAAAACACCCACCGCATGGATGCAATTAGCACATAGCCCTATTAATGACAGCCATCCAGCTTGAGATCCTCCAGAAAAGCAGAGCTCACAGCTCTGAAAGAAAGCAGGAATCACTCACCCCATTCTAAGGGCTCACCCCACACCCCAAAGGAAGCAGTCTCCAGATTCACATGCTTGCTCTTACACCTAGCAGCCCTTCAGTGCACTTGCCATCCCCCAAAAAGAGACGATCACAGCCCTGAAATTAAAAAGAAACCATTTACCCCATTCCAAGGACCAATACTCCCCCACACTCTCAAGTGAAGGAAGCAGCTTCCAGGTCCAAATACCTACCAGCCCTTAAGTACGCTCAGGGTTCCCTGCTAAAAAAAGAGAGAGCAGCTCCACAATGGAGGAAAGAAAAAAAAAATAACACTCAACTCCATCAACCAAAGAACAAGGCATACTCCAAAGGAAGCACTCCCAGGTTCAGATGCTGCCCCTACTCTTCCCAGCCCTTCAATGGGATCAGGGAGGGTGGAGCCTGGCTCT
>NW_011159349.1:0-521 GCF_000146605.3 Meleagris gallopavo | reverse complement strand
GGGAAGGAAAAGAAATACATAAATAAAGTTAAACATTCCTCAGAAATATTTTTGGCTGAGACTTTTTCAATCCACATCTTTAACCTTTTTGAAACGTTTTTTATTATTCAATTATTTTTTTTTTTTTGATATGACTTTTTTTCCATTTACATTCAACATTTTGGTCACTTATCTACTAATCTGTTGTAAAATGTGTCAGTACTTCAAAACCATGTCTAAAGACAGAATCAGTTATGCCAAGGATGAAGACACAGCTAGAAAGCCTATTTCTTCTTCCATTAGTTTTGGACTTGTTATGATACAGCCTTCCTGAGACAAGTGCTCACAAAAGAGTTCTGGGAGTGTCTGTTTCTCCATTTTCTCTCCGTTTGCTAGAACCCAGAACAGCTGTGTTCTCAGATCAGGACATTTGGACTCCATTTTCTCTTCCATCTGACTACTATGCACTGAAAAATCAAGAGTGAATCAAGAGGAAATCAGCTTCTCCATGCTCGTGCATGATACAAGATTTGAGCTATCCT
>NW_011159348.1:0-559 GCF_000146605.3 Meleagris gallopavo | reverse complement strand
ACAAGTGGTGTCCCCCACGGCGTCGGTACTTGGGCTGACCTTGTTTAATATCTTTGTTGATGAGCTAGAGGAGGGGACTGTGTGTACCCTCAGTACGTTTGCAGATGACACCGAGCGGGGAGGTGGTGTGGATGTGCCTGAGGATAGGGAGGCCCCCTTATTCAGAGGGATCCGGATAAGCTGCATTTCTGGGGCTGAGGTGAATGGGATGAGCTTCAACAGGGCCAAGTGCCGGGTCCTGCACTTTGGCCACAACAACCCCCAGGCAATGCTACAGGGCTTGGGGCTGAGCGGCTGGATGATTGTGAAGAGGAAAGGGGCCTGGGGATGGTGGTTGATGCTCGGCTGAACAGGAGCCAGCAGTGTGCTCAGGTAAGGCCAATAGGATGGATGGTTGGACTGGCTGATCTTGTGGGTCTTGTCCAACCTTGGTGATTCTATGATTCTATGATACTCTATTGTCGTATCACTGCTTTCTGGGTATTTTCTTCTTAGGAACTTTCCATGGATCATATGTCTACCCTTGCTTCCCTCAGACCAGCTATCCCAACATCTGTGC
>NW_011159347.1:0-365 GCF_000146605.3 Meleagris gallopavo | reverse complement strand
ATGGCACGCAGCCCCGGGCATGTACAACAAGAAGGTTTATTCAATAAAAGGTCACACCTCCCTCTGTCTCTTGGACTAGATGATTGTAGAGGTCTTTTCCAGCTTTAATGACTCTAAGAGGTTTGGCCTCTTCTCCCAGGCAACAAACAGGACCCGGGAAATGGCCACAAGTTGTACCAGAGGAGGTTTAGGTTAGATATGAGGAAAAACTTTTTCTCTCAGAGAGTGGTCAGGCACTGGAATGGCTGCCCAGGGAGGTGGTTGAGTCGCTGTCCCTGGCAGTGTTCAAGAGGCGTTTGGATGAGGAGCTGCGAGATATGGTTTAGTAGCTTGTGGTAGAAGTGGTAATGAGAAGACGGTTGGAC
>NW_011159346.1:0-517 GCF_000146605.3 Meleagris gallopavo | reverse complement strand
ATGACATTTTCTCCCCAAACTAGGACACTTTCTCCCAGAAAGGACGCTTTTTCCCCCCAAAGTACACCGTTGGCTTCCAAAAAGAACACATTCTCCCCAAGAAATACCACCCTTCTCCAATACAATGACATTACCTCCCAGTAATGCTACCTTGGGCCCAAACATTGGACAGCTCCTCCCACAAGTACTACTTTTCCATCCAAAAGAGGACATCTTCTCCCCAAAGAATGCTATTTTCTCCCGGAAACAAAGCAGCTTTCTCACAAATGGGTGGCATTTTCCAACCAACTATGCTACTCTCTCCCAGAAAGAGCACTTTTCTGACAAGTACCTTCCCTTTTCTCTCAAAAATACTGCTAGACACTCCTCAACAGGACATTTCCTCCCATCTACACCCCGTTTTCTCCCCAAAGGACCCCTTTTCACACAAAAATACCACACTTGCCCTCCAAGAGAAGTCAGTCTTTCCCACTATTGCCCACTTTTCTCCCACGTACTTGTCATTTTCTCCCAGAAA
>NW_011159345.1:0-613 GCF_000146605.3 Meleagris gallopavo | reverse complement strand
TACATTAGGGTAAGCCAGGAGTTCTGCCCAAACCCCAAAGCATTAACTCCAAAGTGCTAAAGTGGAAAGACTGGAAAAGTGGAGAAAATGTTGTTCATGCATCCTGGGAAACTCTGGCAGCTTTGTGCCATGGTAAGAGGCTCTTTCTCCAGCAAGATAAGGACACATCAATTTTGCTAGAGAAGTGAGATCGTGCTTTCTTGGGAAGGAAAAGAAATACATAAATAAAGTTAAACATTCCTCAGAAATATTTTTGGCTGAGACTTTTTCAATCCACACCTTTAACCTTTTGAAATGTTTTTATTATTATTATTTTCTTTTTACATGACTTTTTTTCCATTTACATTCAACATTTTGGTCACTTATCTACTTATCTGTTGTAAAATGTGTCAAAATGCTTCAAAACCACGTCTAAAGACAGAATCAGTTATGCCAAGGATGAAGACACAGCTAGAAAGCCTATGTCTTCTTCCATTAGTTTTGGGCTTGTTATGATACAGCCTTCCTGAGACAAGTGCTCACAAAAGAGTTCTGGGAGTGTCTGTTTCTCCATTTTCTCTCCGTTTGCTAGAACCCAGAACAGCTGTGTTCTCAGATCAGGACATTTGGACTC
>NW_011159344.1:0-466 GCF_000146605.3 Meleagris gallopavo | reverse complement strand
GGCTAGGAAATAGCGTAGGAGCTTGCGGTGAGATATCATGGAACGCAAGGCACTGGAGGAAGAGTACACGGTTAAAACGGGATTGGCTCGGAGAAAGGCAGTCGCTTAAGCAGATCGCTACGCCCCACTGAACTCGGACCCCAAACGCAAGACAACACGGCGATTCTTCCTTAGCGATTTTTTGAATTGGCAAAGTCCTCTCCCTTCTATGCACAAAACACGTTTTCACAGGCTCCTGCTGCTACGAGCACAGAGCGATTTTAAACCCAAACAAACCACCTCCATTCGCGCTTATTTCACTCCCTTATTAAGACCCCGCTTAACCACTCAAGCGGCAAACGGTGGCTCACCACCCTTCAGTTATGGCCCAATATCGCCTTCCTATCCTACTTTTGACCAAGGCATTTTCAAAGAACCTGGGGTTATCCCGACTGAGGCCGTGTTGACCCTCTGTCCTCAAGAACAC
>NW_011159343.1:0-568 GCF_000146605.3 Meleagris gallopavo | reverse complement strand
CGGACCCTCTTTCATGGCTTGGAGTTCACGCTCCAGGTCTTCCAGACGAGGTTGAAGACCTTTGGCCTCTGGGATGGCAGAACGGAGCGGACTGGAACTATTGCTGAGATTCCTGTTTGCTTGGGCAAGAATCTCTCTCGTTGCCTCTCCCAGCTCCACTCTCCCTTCATCTCCAGCTGGAACTCCCTCCCAGTCGGTGTCAGGATGAGCTCACTCTGCCGCTCTCTCTCCTCTCTTGCACACACTGTGAAAAGGAGTTTCAGAAAGCACTACTCACTGACAGGAAATAAGGGCAAGCAAACTTAGAAGACCTTGCCACACAAATCCTGACAGTGTACTGCCAGCAGCTGATTTGGCTGCCCAGGACCCCAGCACCACAAGTGCTTCATTGCCAAACGCAGCAATGAAGTGTCTGGAGGAAAAAGACAACTCACAGACATTCCTTCCACGTCCATGACGCAGCAACGCAGGCCAGCACCAGCGCAGACAGCAGCACAGCTGAGAACAGTACCATCACTGCCACGTGGCGCTTCCGCACACATCTGCCAACAGCAGCCTGGGTGCTTTT
>NW_011159342.1:0-780 GCF_000146605.3 Meleagris gallopavo | reverse complement strand
AATGGCAGTCCCCACCTCACCAAAGCAAAGATGAGGGCTGTGCATCATGAGCAGTTCTCAGACAAGATGGAAGCCAAAATGGTGTTGGGTACCTGAGCCTTCTCTGGTGGTAAGCAACATGGTGCACAGAGTGCAGCCATGTGCTCCGAGCAAGGAGCACAGGTTTGTGCAAAGAGGCCCGGATGCAGGGCAGTGCCTTCATGACTGTATTGTGTCCAACAGGTGGCAGCAGAGCTGCGGTGCTCCCAAGTGCCGTAACAACTGCACGGAGAGATGTGTTGGTCTCTGTGGAAACAGCAAGGAACTGGAATCTGCATTTCCCGGCATGCCCCGGAACCTCACTTTTGCTGACTGGTCACTGTCCGCCCAGCAGGTAAGGGCGATGCACACCCGCCAGCGTTTACCCATTCCAGAGCCCGGCACAATAGGGTTCCCCCAGAGCTCTGAATTGCGCTTCATGGTGCCCACAGAAGGCTGCCTATCCTCTTTGTTCTGTGTCTTGCTTGTCTCTGGTCTTGCACTGTTTTCACTATTACATTCTCTTGTCCTCCTATTTTTGTGTTCCTTGCCCCATTCTCTTGGCCATTCCCCTTGGCTTTGTGTTGCCACATTCATGTCGGCGTTGAGTTTTGGCGTTCCCTGCCGTATTGTCTGGGCCGTCATCCTTGGCATTTCCTTCCATGTTCTCTTGGCCCTTGCCTTTGCCTGGGCATTCCCTTGCCCTCCTGTTTTTGTGGCAACACCTGGGGCGGGGTGCAGCCCTGCGAGCACAGCTGGGGC
>NW_011159341.1:0-523 GCF_000146605.3 Meleagris gallopavo | reverse complement strand
CGGCACTCGGAACGCCTGCCCTGTGACGCCGCGCACTGCAGCCGCTGCCTCCTCTTCCTCTCAGTCCTTCAGCTGCAGCTTCTGCATCATCTCCACAAGGCTGTTCATTGCGGAGCGCTGGAAGGAAACAAGGCAAGTTTGATTTCCTCAAACACACAGCTGGGTGTTTTTCTATGACATCGCTTGCCTTGGGATTCTGCAATATCTTTCACGTCTGACAAACGGAGGCACTGAGAACAACAAGAGCCGTGTCTGTGCTCACCAAGGACTCACCTCAGCAGCAGCAGCAGCTCTCACAGAAGCCTTCTTCAGTTGCACTCTTCTCTCTTTTCGTTGTCTTCTTGCTATAAAGCAAGAATAAAATGGAATTCATTTTGTCAGCAGCAAAACTGCAGAAACAGGGGTACCATAAAAACAGATGGCAGAAAGCAGACAAAGGAAATTGGAAGCCTCTCAGTGAATGACAGTTCCAGTGGAAAGGTGCAGAAGACCAGTGTCAACGGTTTACGGGCTGGTTCGGCCC
>NW_011159340.1:0-669 GCF_000146605.3 Meleagris gallopavo | reverse complement strand
GAGGGACGGGATGCCATCCACAGAGACCTCAACAGGCTGAGCAGTGGGCACAAATCCAAGTGCAGGGTAGGTAGCTGGGATGAGGGAACACCCACCACCAAAACATGCTAGGGGATGAAAGGACTGAGCGTAGTCCTGCTCCATAAGGCCTGGGAGTACTGGTGGGTGGGAGCTGGACACAAGCCAGCAATGGGCCCTTCCAGCCCAGAAAGCCAACCGTATCCTGGGCTGCACCCTGTCATGGTTTCATGATTTTTCATTATCAGTATTCCACATCATAACATCATGCAATGCACTGGGGGTTTGACTGCTGATGCTCAAGTTCCAGGTGCCTGTCCAGAGGAGAAGAAGAGCTACGTTCCCAGGGGCTTTGCGGTCAGCGAGGAATCTAACTCCCGGCCAGGTCACCTGATGCTCTCTTCTTTGCCTGCACTGCTTCGCTTGCGCTTCTCTGCCTGCGCTTCTCATTTCAGCGTTGTTGTAAGGCCGATCCACCATCAATTTCACATTCTCTCTCCTTATAAAATTCTGTTGATACCATATTTAGGAAATTACTTTGTTTTACCTCAGATTGTTGACACTGTTTTCAATTATTTCGGGGTCCCCTATTTTCTTTTTTCCGGGGGCGCGGATCCGCGGATCCCTCCGCCCTTCTAGTCACGGAACCGG
>NW_011159339.1:0-605 GCF_000146605.3 Meleagris gallopavo | reverse complement strand
GCAGCACTGCAGGTGAGGCCTGACCAGCGCAGAGCAGAGGGGATGGGGGATCTCCTCCCTTCGCCCGCTGACTGCGCATCTTTGGATGCAGCCCAGGATACGGTAGGCTTTCTGGGCTCGGAAGGGCCCACTGCTGGCTTGTGTCCAGCTCCCACCCACCAGTACTCCCAGGCCTTATGGAGCAGGACTACGCTCAGTCCTTTCATCCCCTAGCATGTTTTGGTGGTGGGTGTTCCCTCATCCCAGCTACTGACCCTGCACTTGGATTTGTGGCCACTGCTCAGCCTGTTGAGGTCTCTGTGGATGGCATCCCGTCCCTCTGCTGTGTCACTGCACCCCACAGCTTGGTGTCCTTAGGGTGCACTCAACCCCACTGTTGATGTCCCTGATGAAGGGGAAACCCAGAATGCTTGTACAAACTGGGCGTAGAAGCCCTTGGGAGCAGCCCTGCGGAGGACTCGGGGATCCTGGTGGACAAAGAGCTGGACATAAGCCAGTAGTGTGCACTTGCAGCCCAGAAGGCCAACTGTATCTTGGGCTGCATTCAAAGAGGAGCGACCAGGAGGGAGAGGGAGGTGATTGTCCCCCCTCGACTCGGCTCTGGT
>NW_011159338.1:0-429 GCF_000146605.3 Meleagris gallopavo | reverse complement strand
GACATAAGCCAGTAGTGTGCACTTGCAGCCCAGAAGGCCAACTGTATCCTGGGCTGCATTCAAAGAGGAGCGACCAGCAGGGAGAGGGAGGCGATTGTCCCCCTCCGACTCGGCTGTGGTGTGGGGCCCCATGTGCAGCACTGCGTCCAGGCCTGGGGCTCCAGCACGGGAATGATGTGGAGCTTTTGGAGCAGGTCCTGTGAAGGGCCACAAAGATGATCAGAGGGCTGGAGCCCCTCTCTTAGAAAGAAATGTTGAGGGAACTGGGATTGTTTCTGTGGGAGAAGAGAAAGCTCTGGAGATAGCTCATGACAGCCTTCCAAGACTCGAAGGGAGCGCATAAGCAGGAGGGGGCAACGGCTGTTTAGGAGGGTGGATAGCGATAGGACAAGGGGAAATGGTTTTCAAGTGAGACGGGAGGTTTAGGTT
>NW_011159337.1:0-595 GCF_000146605.3 Meleagris gallopavo | reverse complement strand
CTTAACAGGCTGATCTCACAGTTACACACCTTCAGCTCCACCAAGTAGAAGACAACTAAGAAGTAAAAAAAAAAAAAAAAAAAAGAATTTACTCATTTGCTCCTTGAAACTTTTGAGATTAAAAACATTCTTTCTGTAAAATTTCTTGCCATTGTTCTTTACTTTTCATCAGTATACATATTTGACATACATATCTGGAAAGTCAGTTTAAACTGCTTTCTTTTATGTTGCCAGGAGGGACCCCAGGTTGTAGTAGTGTTTGTTGGGTTCTTTTGTCAAGATCTCGAATTATTTCCTAGGGACTTACTTCATTCCCTGAAGTGATTCTTAGGGTCAAAAAAAGGAAAGAGTTGAACTGGAGTACAATAGCATAAGGCCAGAGGCACGCAGTTCTTCAAAGCCAGTCATTTCTGGGTTAGAAATGGGTCTAAGCTTAGTTATCTCCAGGACTAAATGAAGAAGGGATCTGAGATTTTAACTGGTTTTGAAGTGCATTTTGTCCCTAAGGCATGAAAGGGCCAAGAGTATGGATGTTTTCTGGAAGCATCTAAATGATCCTTTAATTCAAGCTATATTTCAAAGCCATTGTAATGAT
>NW_011159336.1:0-469 GCF_000146605.3 Meleagris gallopavo | reverse complement strand
AACTTGTGGCCATTTCCCCGGGTCCTGTTCGTTGCCTGGGGAGAAGAGGCCAAACCTCTTAGAGTCATTAAAGCTGGAAAAGACCTCCACAATCATCTAGTCCAAGAGACAGAGGGAAGCGTGACCTTTTATTGAATAACCTTCTTGTTGTACATGCCCGGGGCTGCGTGCCATGGCCTGGGCAACCCGAAGGAGCCCGTGGGAAGACACGTCCCAGGCACCGGTGATTGGTGTGAAACACTGATGCCAAGCACATGAGATGTGGGGGAGGGAATGGAACAAGCAGAGGTGCTGGGGCTTGAGTGCTGCTGGCACACGTGTAGCACGTGAGGCCAGCTCATTGTGATGACCAAGCCATGGATGGCGGCATCACTGTGGGACGGGTGGTGATGACCCAGAGTGAAGGCGAGGACTGGCCAAGCGATGTTTGTGACATCAGTGTGCGATGGATTGTGACTGCTCGGGCCAC
>NW_011159335.1:0-304 GCF_000146605.3 Meleagris gallopavo | reverse complement strand
GCTCTTGGAGCACTGTGCAGTGACGAGGTCGGAGGTAATAACACCTGCTGGCAGATGAGGAAAACAACCGTTGGACAGAGGTGAGGAGAGATAAAACACGACGGCTGAGCTGCCTGCAAAGAGCTGCTGGGGGAAGCGTGATGCCAACTCCGAATTTGATCCGATAGCCTGCTGTGCACGTTCTACGTTTATCCCGCCCTCCGTCTTTCCCACAGCCACACACGGGGCTCTGGGCAGCGGACGTCTCTGTTGGTGGGGGTCCTGCTGCCACCTCGAGGTACCGAGCCAAACTGCCACCTTCTGG
>NW_011159334.1:0-687 GCF_000146605.3 Meleagris gallopavo | reverse complement strand
CCAGCCCAGAAAGCCAACCGTATCCTGGGCTGCATCCAAAGATGCGCAGTCAGCGGGCCAAGGGAGGAGACTCCCCCATCCCCTCTGCTCTGCGCTGGTCAGGCCTCACCTGCAGTGCTGCGTCCAGATGTGGAGTCCTCAGTGCAGGGAGACATGGAGCTGTGCGAGTGCATCCAGAGTACAGCCACAAACACGAACCCAAGGATGGAACCCCTCTCCTGTAAGCAAGGAGAGCTGGGCTGTTCAGCCTCCTGGAGAAGTGAAGGCTCCAAAGGGAACCTGGTAACAGCCTTTCAATACCTCAAGGCAAGAACAAGGGAAAATGGAGGTGAAATCTAAGGACAATGTCTTGTACAGTGAGGGTGCTGAGGCAGTGGCACAGGTTGCCAGAGACATGGTGGATGTGCTGGCCCTTTCAAGGTGAGCCTGGCTCCTACTCTGAGCAACTTGATCTAGCTGTGGATGGTCAGCATGGGGGAGTCGGATCACATCGCAAACCTACCTGCATACAAGCAGCGCACCAACATGGGGTGCATGATGTTCATTACCTGCTGGACACATCTCACACCACTGACTGGAGGAGCCCAGGCAATCCTTCAACTCCATCAGGCTGCAAAATGAAATCAGAAGAGACGCAGAACATAATTTAAAACACAACAAGGATGCACACAATGCCCTTAAAAAACA
>NW_011159333.1:0-810 GCF_000146605.3 Meleagris gallopavo | reverse complement strand
AGCCCAAGGTAGGAACACCCCTCTGGGGACCCCCACAGAGCAGACTGTTCCCAGGGGGTGGTGTGGGGAAGATGTAACTGAGAGCAGTGGGCAAAGAGCTTATGGGACTCTTTGATAGAGCCAATGGCTGTGAAACCTTGGGAGTGTGGAGTGTAAGACAGAGAGCAAATGGTATCTGTAGTTGTGTGTAATTAAGGTTTATTCTTTGGTTTTGGGGGATGACCCCCCACCCTGCATGTAAATAATAAAGGGCAGAGGAGTGGCTGTGGGGCTCCCTGTGTCACACGGGGGGTAAACTTTGGGGACAGAGGTCACTGCAGCATCCTGGCCCCACAGCCCCTATGGCCCCATAAGGACTATAGCCCCATCTCATAGCCACCCATATCCATCTGCCATAACTTTATCCCATCCCGTATCCATCATATCCTCCCCACAGCCATCTCAGATCCATCCCACATCCTCTTCCCATCACCTCCCCCATATCCGCATCCATCCCATGTCCATTCCATATACTTATCCCATCCCGTTATCATCCCAGTCCCATCCCATATCCGTATTTCATCCCCAATCATCCCATGTTGATCCCATGTCCATCGCATATAGATTCCATTTTCCAATCTCCCATTCCATATTCCTTCCCATATACATATCCTCACACCCCAATCCTATAGGGAGCATTGGGAGGGCTTCGGTGGGGCTATGGGGGTCTACGTGGGGGTATGAGGTGGGCTATGGAAGGTAAGGGGGCCTCTGAGAGCTGATCAGCATTTAAACAGCTCTTCTTCCAAGCTCAGGATCGGTGCGTCCCTG
>NW_011159332.1:0-546 GCF_000146605.3 Meleagris gallopavo | reverse complement strand
ATGCTCTCTCTTTGCCTGCGCTGCTTCGCTTGCGCTTCTTTGCCTGCGCTGCTTCGCTTGCGCTTCTCTGCCTGCGCTGCTTCGCTTGCGCTTCTCTGCCTGCGCTTCTCGCCTGCGCTTCTCTGCCTGCGCTTCTCATCTCAGCGTTGTGGTAAGGCCGATCCACTATCAATTTCACATTCTCTCTCCTTACAAAATTCTGTTGATACCATATTTAGTAAATTACTTTGTTTTACCTCAGATTGTTGCCACTGTTTTCAATTATTTCGGGGTCCCTTATTTTCTTTTTTTTCCGGGGGCGCGGGATCCGCGGATCCCTCCGCCCTTCTAGTCACGGAACCGGGCCGAACCAGCCCGTAAACCGTTGACATTCTTGGTGGAGAATGCGGGCACCAGTTGCTTTTTAGCTTTTTGAACAAATCTCTCTCTCCGCTCTCAGACAGCTTCATTGGGAAAGTTTATCTGTTTCACCAGTACTGTCTGAAAGCGTGACCTTGAAAAGTCCAGGCGGACTGCCAATACTCTAGGATATTTGTAAACTTGGAG
>NW_011159331.1:0-768 GCF_000146605.3 Meleagris gallopavo | reverse complement strand
AGTATTGGTCCTTGGAATGGGGTAAAGTGGTTTCTTTTTTTTCTTTTCAGGGCTGTGATCTTGTCTTTTTTGGGGGATGGCAAAGTGCACTGAAGGGCTGCTAGGTGTAAGAGCAGCATGTGAATCTGGAGACTGCTTCCTTTGGGGTGTGGGTTGAGCCCTTAGAATGGGGTGAGTGATTCCTGCTTTCTTTCAGAGCTGTGAGCTCTGCTTTTCTGGAGGATCTCAAGCTGGATGGCTGTCAATAGGGCTATGTGCTAATTGCATCCATGCGGTGGGTGTTTTTTAAGGGCATTGTGTGCATCCTTGTTGTGTTTTAAATTATGTTCTGCGTCTCTTCTGATTTCATTTTGCAGCCTGATGGAGTTGAAGGATTGCCTGGGCTCCTCCAGTCAGTGGTGTGAGATGTGTCCAGCAGGTAATGAACATCATGCACCCCGTGTTGGTGCGCTGCTTGTATGCAGGAGGTTTGCGATGTGATCCGCCTCCCCCATGCTGACCATCCACAGCTAGATCAAGTTGCTCAGAGTCTGAGCCAGGCTCCCCTTGAAAGGGCCAGCACGTCCACCATGTCTCTGGCAACCTGTGCCACTGCCTCAGCACCCTCACTGTACACGACATTTTCCTTAGATTTCACCTCCATTTTCCCTTGTTCTTTCCTTGAGGTATTGAAAGGCTGTTACCAGGTTCCCTTGGAGCCTTCACTTCTCCAGGAGGCTGAACAGCCCAGCTCTCCTTGCTTACAGGAGAGGGGGTTTCCATTCCCTT
>NW_011159330.1:0-636 GCF_000146605.3 Meleagris gallopavo | reverse complement strand
GTAGTGCCGGTGTTGACCCGCTGGGGGCGCTGTGTCGGTGCGTGAGCCCGTTGGAGTTGGTTTGGGAGGCTGGGGAAGCACGTGTGACTTTGTGTGCATGTGTGCGTGCCGTGCGGTGCTGTGGCGTGTGCGTGCGGTGCCGGGAGGCGTTCCGTGCCAGGGTTGTAAGTGGCGTAGGGTCAACGCGCGTTGGGTAGGGTGGATGTCGGGGGATGTGCGAAGGCGTGGGGAGGTTGGGTCCGGGGTTGTACGGTTGTGTGGGTGACGTGCGGGGAATTGCGGGCAGCGTGGGGTCGCGTTGTGGTTGGCCGGCTTTGGGGCTGTGGCCCTTGTTTTCCCATGGTGGCGGGCGGTGGCGGTGGCGTGCAGCTGGCAAGAGGGCCGGAGCAGGAGCACGCAGCGTCTACGGCCATCCCACCCTGGCAACGCCCGATCTCGTCCGATCTCGGAAGCTAAGCAGGGTCGGGCCTGGTTAGTACTTGGATGGGAGACCTCCTGGGAATACCGGGTGCTGTAGGCTTTTGTCTGACGGGCTTTTGTTGCCCTCCGCTCCCGCGCCGGCGGGCTGGCCGCGGGAGGCGTGAGCTTTTGTGTTTGGGGACAGCGTTCCGATATGCTGTTTTGTAGTCCCTACTG
>NW_011159329.1:0-658 GCF_000146605.3 Meleagris gallopavo | reverse complement strand
TTCAGGGCTGGGGCACCCAATTACGGGAAAGATGTAGAGCTGTTGGAGAGGGTCCAGAAGGTGATTAGAGGACTGGAGCAACTCCACCATGAAGACAGGCTGAGGATGCTGGGCTGTTCAGCATGAAGACAAAAAGACAGTGAGGAGAGCTCATTGCAGTCTTCCAGTATTTAAAAAGGGGATTATAAACAGGAGGGCAATCAACTTTTTACAAGGGTAGACAGTAATAGGAAAAGGGGGGAATAGTTATAAGCTCAAGGAGGGAAGGCTTACGTTGGATGTCAGGGGCAAGTTCTTTACAGAGAGAGTGATGAGGTGCTGGAACGGGTTGCCAGAGAGGCAGTGGATGCTCCATTCCTGGAGGTGTTCAAGACCAGGTTGGATAGGCCCCTGGGCAACCAGTTCTAGTCCCACATCTGGAGGTTGGTGGCCCTGCCTGGTGCAGGGGTGTTGAACCCGATGATCTGTGTGGATCTTTCTGACCCAAATCATTCTGTGATTCTATGATTCTGTGACAGGGAGGCAGCAAAGCTTGACCTGAAGGCCAGCGAAACCGTGGCACTGGTGGACGCTTTTGTCAAGTGGTAGTGGCAGTTCTCTCCCATGGGAGCCAACTGCTCACTGTTCCAGGTGAGTCCTGATGGGGAAAGGGTGATGG
>NW_011159328.1:0-438 GCF_000146605.3 Meleagris gallopavo | reverse complement strand
ACACTAACAGTAAAGAAATGTTTTCCACTGTCTGGTCTGAACCTCCCCTCGATGCAGCTCTGTGCCATTCCTGAGCGTCCTGTCATTGGCTCCCAGGTAAACACAGCACCTTCCTCTGCACTTCCCTCTTCAGGGACTTGCAGAGAGCAAAGAGGCCATCTGCTGGCCTTTGCTTCTCTGGACTAGGCAATGCAAGTGCCCTCAGCCTCTCCCCACAGCACACACCTTCCAGTCCTCTTAGCAGCTTTGTGCCCCTCCTCCCGGCTGCCAGGGCTCATGTTAAACTTGCTATCACCAGCACCTCTACACCCTGTCCTAGTACTGCTCTCCAGACACTTGTCTCCTAATCTGCATCTCTGTCCTCATTCCATTGCTGGCCACAGTGCCTGGCAGTTTCCTCTGCTGAACTCCATGCCACTGCTGATTGCCTAACGCTCT
>NW_011159327.1:0-305 GCF_000146605.3 Meleagris gallopavo | reverse complement strand
GATGCAGTGGCGCAGGTTGCCTTTCAAGGTGAGCCTGGCTCAGACTCTGAGCAACTTGATCTAGCTGTGGATGGTCAGCATGGGGGAGGTCGGATCACATCGCAAACCTACCTGCATACAAGCAGCGCACCAACATGGGGTGCATGATGTTCATTACCTGCTGGACACATCTCACACCACTGACTGGAGGAGCCCAGGCAATCCTTCAACTCCATCAGGCTGCAAAAATGAAATCAGAAGAGACGCAGAACATAATTTAAAACACAACAAGGATGCACACAATGCCCTTAAAAAACACCGCATGG
>NW_011159326.1:0-564 GCF_000146605.3 Meleagris gallopavo | reverse complement strand
CTAAAAAACAAGAGAGAGCAGCTCCACAAGGAGGGAGAAAAAAAAAAAAGAAAAAAAAAATACACTCACTCCATCACCAAAGAACAAGGCATACTCCAAAGGAAGCACTCCCCAGGTTCACACGCTGCCCCTACTCTTCCCAGCCCTTACATGGGATCAGGGAGGGGTGGAGCCTGGCTCTGCCCCACTCCACAGCCAAACTGCCCCCAGCTGTGCTCGCAGGGCTGCACCCCGCCCCAGGTGTTGCCACAAAAACAGGAGGGCAAGGGAATGCCCAGGCAAAGGCAAGGGCCAAGAGAACATGGAAGGAAATGCCAAGGATGACGGCCCAGACAATACGGCAGGGAACGCCAAAACTGAATGCCGACATGAATGTGGCAACACAAAGCCAAGGGGTCATTAGGCCAAGAGAATGGGGCAAGGAACACAAAAATCGGAGGACAAGAGAATGTAATAGTGAAAACAGTGCAAGACCAGAGACAAGCAAGACACAGAACCAAGAGGATAGGCAGCCTTCTGGGCACCATGAAGCGCAATTCAGAGCTCTGGGGGAACCCTATTGTG
>NW_011159325.1:0-440 GCF_000146605.3 Meleagris gallopavo | reverse complement strand
TGAATATCATGGTAAGTTAAAATATATTTGGTTTTGACCTTCCAAAGGATTAGAAAGAAGAGCTCATTTGGAATGGAAGCAAGCATAGTTGGTTTCCTGGACTTACATTGGACCTGTTTTTGTCACTATGCAATTACTGTGGATTATAGCTATTGTTAACGCCATCCCTTTTTCAGTTTTGCTCCACTCCTTGCCCGTACAGAAAGCCTAGCTCTACAGTCTCTCTCATACAAATGCAATTCAATTTCTCTCCCAAGGATTACTAAGCACAACTTACTCTTTCTCAAGAATCAAAACAAAGAATTTATTCAGCTTCACCTGGGTCTGCCTGTGATATGTTTGTTGAACAGCACCAGAATTCTTTTATCTGCCTTGGAACAATACGAAAATCAGGTCTAAAAGTTACGGCCTAAAATGAGTTTTATTACTACATATCTATG
>NW_011159324.1:0-609 GCF_000146605.3 Meleagris gallopavo | reverse complement strand
CCTAGCAGCCCTTCAGCGCACTTGCCATCCCCCAAAACAGAAGATCACAGCCCTGAAAGAAAAAAAGAAACCATTTACCCCATTCCAAGGACCAATACTCCCCCACACTCTCAAGTGAAGGAAGCAGCTTCCAGGTCCAAATACCTACCAGCCCTTAAGTACGCTCAGGGTTCCCTGCTAAAAAACAGAGAGAGCAGCTCCACAATGGAGGAGAAAAAAAAAATCACTTACTCCATCACCAAAGAACAAGGCATACTCCAAAGGAAGCACTCCCCAGGTTCACATGCTGCCCCTACTCTTCCCAGCCCTTAAATGGGATCAGGGAGGGGTGGAGCCTGGCTCTGCCCCACTCCACAGCCAAACTGCCCCCAGCTGTGCTCGCAGGGCTGCACCCCGCCCCAGGTGCTTGCCACAAAAACAGGAGGGCAAGGGAATGCCCAGGCAAAGGCAAGGGCCAAGAGAACATGGAAGGAAATGCCAAGGATGACGGCCCAGACAATACGGCAGGGAACGCCAAAACTGAATGCCGACATGAATGTGGCAACACAAAGCCAAGGGGTCATTAGGCCAAGAGAATGGGGGCAAGGAACACACAAATAGGAGGACAAG
>NW_011159323.1:0-363 GCF_000146605.3 Meleagris gallopavo | reverse complement strand
TCTCTCTTCTTTGCCTGCGCTGCTTCGCTTGCGCTTCTCTGCCTGCGCTGCTTCGCTTGCGCTTCTCTGCCTGCGCTTCTCGCCTGCGCTTCTCTGCCTGCGCTTCTCATCTCAGCGTTGTGGTAAGGCCGATCCACTATCAATTTCACATTCTCTCTCCTTATAAAATTCTGTTGATACCATATTTAGTAAATTACTTTGTTTTACCTCAGATTGTTGCCACTGTTTTCAATTATTTCGGGGTCCCTTATTTTCTTTTTTTTTCCGGGGCGCGGATCCGCGGATCCCTCCGCCCCTCTAGTCACGGAACCGGGCCGAACCAGCCCGTAAACCGTTGACATTCTTGGTGGAGAATGCGGGCAA
>NW_011159322.1:0-682 GCF_000146605.3 Meleagris gallopavo | reverse complement strand
CTGTAACTATCAGATATTCTTTTATTTTCTTGCCTACATAGAAATAAAGGAAATTAATCCAATATTCATTGCTGTTGGACTGAAGGGGTCAAAAGAATGGGAGAGTAGCAGCTGACCTCCGTTTACGTCTGTTTACGAGGGGGGATAGTGATGGGATACGGGGGAATGGCTTTTAACTTAAGACAGGAGAGGTTTAGGTTAGATAGTAGGAGAAGTTTTCTACCCAGAGGGTGGTGACACACTGGAACAGGTTGCCCAAGGTTTTTAGGCTGTGGATGCCCCACTCCCTCGGAGGCATTCAAGGCCAGGCTGGATGTGACTCTGGGCAGCCTGCTCTGGTGGCTGGCGACCTTGCATGTAGCAGGAGGTTGAAACCAAGAGATCAGTGTGGGCCTTCTCAACCCAGGACGCTCTATGATTCGGTGATTCTATGACCTCGGGTGCTCATGAAAATTACAGAGTGCAGGCGGATTGGAAAAAGGGGAGGTGGAACAGGGAGGTGGGATTTGGGGGTAGGGTCCCCAGCCCCAAGCTGGGTGCACGGCTGCACCTGCACCGGGAAAGGCATTGTGACATCACAGGGCGGGGCAGGAATTCAGTCTTTACTATGTCACGCTGGCAGCCTCCCCCAGCTCAGACACTTGGGGCAGTCGCTCCGTCCTGGTGGTCACTGCTGGAGCTC
>NW_011159321.1:0-754 GCF_000146605.3 Meleagris gallopavo | reverse complement strand
CACGGCCTCTTAATTGTTTAATTACCCCCCTGACACCTGTGCCCCTTCCTACACTGGTCATTGTTCTGGCCATCCGTCTGTCCTTGCTTAGAGATGAGCTCGGAAGGAGGATGGAGGGGAGCATCCTGAAGCCTGCACGTGGCATCCTCACATTCCCACAGAGTGGGTCAGCTCTGCTTTGTGTCAAGGCCCTGACTCCTTCAAAGTTTGTTAAATCTATTTCACGCTTGCCGCTCGAATGAACAACTTCACAGTATGTTTCCTAGTTCAGAACACTGTATCCACCTTGTTTAAAACATTTAAATTCTATTGCAGCTTGATGAGAAGGTACTTGTTAGGCAATCCGGTAACTATGTTTCTAAAAGATGCTACTAACATGTATACGCTGTTCTTACATTCCACATCAGCTAATTCTAAAGTTGTGTTACAGCTTAATTCTTTAGCTCAGTTGCCCCCGTTTTCAGTGATCAATGCAGAAACAACACTTTCCACTTTCCACAGGCCGAAAGCCACAGCCAGAGAGGCCAGCACTAGTCCTGGGGCCTGAAGCCACAGCCACAGCCAGACAGGCTGGAATTGGCCCCGAGGCCTAAAGTCACAGTCTAAGAGGCCGGCCCCGGCCCTGGGGCTTAAAGCCACAGTCACAGCCCAAGAGGCTGGCAGCAGCCCCAGGGCCCAAAGTCACATCCCGAGAGGCCTGCACTGGCCCCGAGGCCTAAAGCCCAGCCAGAGCACAAGAGGCCAGCACCAGCTT
>NW_011159320.1:0-604 GCF_000146605.3 Meleagris gallopavo | reverse complement strand
GGGAAAATGGAGGTGAAATCTAAGGAAAATGTCTTGTACAGTGAGGGTGCTGAGGCAGTGGCACAGGTTGCCAGAGACATGGTGGATGTGCTGGCCCTTTCAAGGTGAGCCTGGCTCAGACTCTGAGCAACTTGATCTAGCTGTGGATGGTCAGCATGGGGCGAGTCGGATCACATCGCAAACCTACCTGCATACAAGCAGCGCACCAACATGGGGTGCATGATGTTCATTACCTGCTGGACAGATCTCACACCAGTGATTGGAGGAGCCAGGCAATCCTTCAACTCCATCAGGCTGCAAAATGAAATCAGACGAGACGCAGAACATAATTTAAAACACAACAAGGATGCACACAATGCCCTTAAAAAACACCCACCGCATGGATGCAATTAGCACATAGCCCTATTAATGACAGCCATCCAGCTTGAGATCCTCCAGAAAAGCAGAGCTCACAGCTCTGAAAGAAAGCAGGAATCACTCACCCCATTCTAAGGGCTCACCCCACACCCCAAAGGAAGCAGTCTCCAGATTCAGATGCTGCTCTTACACCTAGCAGCCCTTCAGCGCACTTGGGATCCCCCAAAAAGAGAAGATCACAGCCCTG
>NW_011159319.1:0-531 GCF_000146605.3 Meleagris gallopavo | reverse complement strand
TCAAAAGAAGGCCTGCAGAAGGCAAGAGGCGGCAGCCCGAGGACAGTACAGCAAGTCCTGATGCCTGTCTTACATCTGTGCCTCTCCTTGGTGTCTTCTCAGGATCTGCCTTCTTCCTCAGCCTCTCCGCAATGCTGCACTTCAATGGAA
The DNA here is from genome assembly GCF_000146605.3 of Meleagris gallopavo. Lineage (NCBI taxonomy): Eukaryota > Metazoa > Chordata > Aves > Galliformes > Phasianidae > Meleagris > Meleagris gallopavo. Next base: position 381 of record NW_011159319.1, on the reverse strand, counting down.
AGGCCTCTGCCATCAGCCTCTTGCACAGAGAAATCTAGAAATATTTGAAAAACATCTGTTAGCAGGAAGATCTTAGCTCAGTCAACCACCACCTTCGTGTCTTCAAGCGTTTCTTAAATTTGCCTTTCTGCTGCTAAAATGTTGTGCTTTTCCTCCAGCCAACACAAACTGCAGTGCACTTTCCTCTCCTCTTCCCCATCAAACACACCCTTTCATGCAGCCCTATTCAGATGAAGGTAGCCAAACTGCAGCTCACAGCGTTCTGACCCACAGAAGCTTTCCTTTCCCCCCTTTTTCAGTAAGATTCAATCAAATCCCACGCTCCATCCCTAAAACAAAGTGTAATTTTTCCATGTCACAGAAACCGGTCGCCAATAGAAG
>NW_011159318.1:0-736 GCF_000146605.3 Meleagris gallopavo | reverse complement strand
TGGAGACTTCCGCAGTGGGCAATCAGTGATGCCACTGAAGAGATTCTCCTGGCTGATCAAGGACACACCAGTCCCATCTAAGCAAGAGAGCAGGAATGGTCATCTAGAAATTGTGCCCGTGGGCTTGGAGAACAGTCCAGGCTCCTGCTCTGCTGTCAGCCACTTACTACAGATTTACAGGAGAAGAGCACAGTTGATGGAGAGAAAGGGAGGACTGCTTTTCTTAACTGGAGAACAGATGGAAGCGTTGTGTTGAAACGGAACCAGAAGTTTACCTTAAGAGGTTTGGAGCCCACACAATCGCTAAGTTCTTAGCATGCATGTTTGTGATGGAGGAGCTCCCAGCCAGACGACCCAAGTGTCTCATCAGGTACTCCAGTGTCCTGGAAAACAAGAGAGGCAGTGTTCAGCACCAAGGAGCACGCCGTGCTGCCATTCACAAGGCAAACCTCAATTCATGCTGGTTCTTGTTATTGCTACTGTCACTGAAGACCAAGTAGATCCAACTTGACTCAGTGCCACGCTGCAGCACCAAGGCCCAGCACAGCACAGCCGCAGCCATCAGCTGCACCAAGCGTGCCCCCGTGCCCAGGAACTGAGCCAATAAATTCACCCCGTGTAGCCTTCAACCGCTTCAGCACACACAGGCATCGTGTTGCAGCGTGACACAAAGCCTGGAATGGCACCAGTGCCCTCTGAAGTGCAGCAGGGCTGAGCTCAGCAGGCTGAGGGCAAC
>NW_011159317.1:0-682 GCF_000146605.3 Meleagris gallopavo | reverse complement strand
GAGCGGGATGCACAGTTCTTCCTTGAAGCGTCCTGATCCCGACTCCTCAGTGGAGAATTTCTATGTTGTTGTGCATGTTACTGGGATTGTCCGAGTCCATGGCATCCCCTGCTGTGCCTGCGTAGGAGCCCAGCCGCAGCCGGTAGCCCTGGGACTCATCGTCCAGACTGAAGAGGTTGTACTCTGCGAACCTGATGTTGTTGGAGGCATCCTGGATGACGAACCTGACCTGGTAGACCTTCTGCTTGGCGATCTGGTGGATGTACTCGGTGCCCAGCCAGTAGTCGCCGCGCACGTTCCCAAAGCCGTACTTGTAGGTGCTCCAGGACTCGGCCCAGGTGATGTCTGTGTTGTGGCGGTTCCTCTGGATGACCGTCCAGCCCCCGTCCGTCACGTTCATCTCGCAGTACACCACGATGGGGTGGAGCCCTGAGGGCTGGATGACGTAGACGCCGCTGGGCTGCCCGCAGAGATCTCACTGCAGTCCTTGGGCCAACCTGCGGCAGGAAACAGGTGGTTTTACATCTTACCTGACACAAGGAGACGCTGAGAGCACTCCTTGGTCGGCTCAGACCAAGGAATGGCAGTGGGGTTGGTGAGAGCACTGCAATACCCATGGAATGCTCCTTACTGTTTTTCTTCAGAGCGCTTGTCGAAGTGTTGGAGAAGGTTTTCTTGAAAG
>NW_011159316.1:0-434 GCF_000146605.3 Meleagris gallopavo | reverse complement strand
TGATATAAACAAACAAAACTGCAACATAATAAGTTGGAAGTAGCTTGTTGTTTTGTTGGGGGTTTTTTTTGTCACTATGATACTTCAGGGCTAGAAAAGCCTCACAGAACCTTGTGTGTTCCTTGACATCTGAAGCACTCAGTCTCAGCAAAGCAGCACAGCACAGGCAATTCCCCAGCCATGTGGGAGGGGTAGTGTCAGAGGATGCTCGAAATGTGGGTTCATGGCTGTCTTCTTGGCTTGTCATCCTGTCAGGCGAGCACTTCTGGCTACATACCTGTCTCTGTGCTTCCCTGGCCCATCACTGCTGCTTTGGATTTTATGCTGGTTTAGAACTTGCACGTGCTTTGATATTAATTGTCCAGAAGTTGTTGGTTAGTGTTCCTGCTATTATTCCAGTGTCTTTAACGATGATCGTACTGGGGAGCTGAAGC
>NW_011159315.1:0-397 GCF_000146605.3 Meleagris gallopavo | reverse complement strand
GCTGTCATTAATAGGGCTATGTGCTAATTGCATCCATGCGGTGGGTGTTTTTTAAGGGCATTGTGTGCATCCTTGTTGTGTTTAAATTATGTTCTGCGTCTCTTCTGATTTCATTTTGCAGCCTGATGGAGTTGGAGGATTGCCTGGGCTCCTCCAGTCAGTGGTGTGAGATGTGTCCAGCAGGTAATGAACATCACGCACCCCATGTTGGTGCGCTGCTTGTATGCAGGTAGGTTTGCGATGTGATCCGACTCCCCCATGCTGACCATCCACAGCTAGATCAAGTTGCTCAGAGTCTGAGCCAGGCTCACCTTGAAAGGGCCAGCACATCCACCATGTCTCTGGCAACCTGTGCCACTGCCTCAGCACCCTCACTGTACAAGACATTTTCCTTAGA
>NW_011159314.1:0-600 GCF_000146605.3 Meleagris gallopavo | reverse complement strand
CATGCATTGTTGTTTTTGTTATGGGAAATTCTCTCTCTCAGCACATGTAAGAATACAGCATTTGTAAAACAGAACAATAAAGCAAAATAGCAAACTGAAGAATCTAGTCTGAGAAACAGTTGGCTAGCTTCAACTTTCTAGAAATGCAAGAGACTACGCAGAGATTCTCATTAAGAGAGGCAGGTGATTGTAACAGAACAATGTTTACATCCCCTTCTGGTTTGTTTTTGAGTATTCAGCATTATAACCATGGATTAAATAATCTGAAACTCTGCAGTAAAGCTGCATAGTTTTCAGATTGAGATAGGTAGAGGTGAAGAATACCATTTCCCTTGGCAGAACAAAAGTTTTGAAAAGTATCTATTTCATAAAAAGAAGGGAAGTTGAAGTCTCCCAGAAGAACCAGGGGGAGAGACCTTGAGACCCCACCCAGGTGTTTATAAAGTGTCTTGTCCACCTCTTCATCCTGGTTGGATGGCCTGTAGCAGATTCCCATGATGACATCAGTCTTACTGGCCTTCGCTTTAATTCTGACCCATAAGCTCTCAATCCTGTCATCACCATCATTAATTTCCACACATTCACGTTCTTTCTTAGCAC
>NW_011159313.1:0-552 GCF_000146605.3 Meleagris gallopavo | reverse complement strand
ACAGGTGAAGGCAGTTCAGCTCCGTGACTGGAAGGGGCGAGAGCCTGGCTGCCCCTCTCTTGGAGCTCGTTTGAGGGCTGACTGCCGCGGGGAAGGGTTCTTTCTGGAAGTTCTCCACTGTGGGTTTGGTTCTGTGGGTGTAAATCCTTGGAGGTGAGTGGGTGGGCAGTCCTTTTCCTACCTTCTTAATATTCTCCCATTGCGCTGGTGTTTCTGCTGTTACTTATGTTATGGCTTTCTTATTTGCTTTCTGTGTGTGTGTGTGTGTGTGTGTGTGCTGGTGCAGGGGGGGAGGGGGCTGGGGGCCAGGGCCGTCACGGCCGGGCCAGGTTTCCATTTCTTTGTGTACTGGTGTGTTGTTAAAACACGTTATCTCCGTGTTTGTTGTCATCCCACTTTCTTCCCTCTGTTTTGCAGGTCAGCTCGTGCTAGAAGTGATGGTGTCACTGTATGAATGAAGGTCAGTCCAGGAGCAGCTGCTGATGGAAGGAATGAAGTCCACGTTACTAAACTGAAGCATCTCCTGGTAAGGTGTCAGAGCCGGCAGCAATG
>NW_011159312.1:0-530 GCF_000146605.3 Meleagris gallopavo | reverse complement strand
TGACTGGCAGAGCGCAGAGGGTCGTCGTTGGTGGTGCAGAGTCTGGCTGGAGACCTGTAACCAGTGGTGTCCCCCAGGGGTCTGTGCTGGGTCCGGTCTTGTTCAACATCTTCATCAATGACCTTGATGAGGGGATAGTGGCCACCCTCAGCAAGTTTGCTGATGATACGAAGTTGGGAGGATTGGCTGACACGCCTGAAGGCTGTGCTGCCATTCAGCGAGACCTGGACAGGCTGGAGAGCTGGGCAGTAAGAAACCGGATGAGGTTCAACACAAGCAAGTGTAGGGTCTTACACCTAGGGAGGAAGAATTGCATGCACCAATACAGGCTGGGGGATGAGCTGCTGGAGAGGAGCTCTGCAGAGAGGGACCTGGGCGTCCTGGTGGACGACAGATTGGCCATGAGCCAGCCAGTGTGCCCTCGTGGCCAAAAAGGCCAATGGCATTCTGGGGTGCATTAAAAAGAGCGTGTCCAGCAGGTCGAGGGAGGTGATCCTCCCCCTCTACTCTGCCCTGGTAAGGCCTCATCT
>NW_011159311.1:0-443 GCF_000146605.3 Meleagris gallopavo | reverse complement strand
CATGCAGTGATGTGGCCGTGTTGTGACACATGCAGTGATGTGGCCGTGTTGTGACAGCGTGCAGTGATGTGGTCGTGTTTGTGACAGCGTGCAGTGATGCGGCCGTGTTTGTGACATGAGCAGACGAGTCACAATGGAGGGTGGGCTGGGGCTGTCAGGAGCTGTAAGAGAGGCAGCGCTGTGGCACTTTGCCTCAGGCCTTCAGTGAGTGCAGTACGCACCTGCTAGCGGCTAGCGGCTATGGCTCGGGTGGTCTTCATCACCCTGGCACTGATCGGAATGATCCTTTTGGGAATTCACCTCACGCATAGCAATATGCTGTTCTTTGGCCTCATTTGGTGCTTCAGGAAGACGCAATATTTGCCAGGGAGCTGCAGCATTATTTGGATCTTTGCTGCGATCCTGGCCGTCTTCCTGAAGCCCTTCTCCTTCCTCACGGAAGT
>NW_011159310.1:0-756 GCF_000146605.3 Meleagris gallopavo | reverse complement strand
CTGCATTAAACAGAAACGTGTCCCCTGTTAAGGACTCTGACAACACAGTAGACTTGGGAGCAAAGAGAAAGTACAGCCCACCGAATCCATAATTTGGATAATCCCCTTGCAAATAGCTGACAATCAACGCTGTCCAGTCACAACAGATTCTGTCTGTTGATGCTCTGGACTGCTGGAAAAGTGAGGTACTTGACTTGGAAGTCTTGTCTGGTTAAAAGTACAACGAAAACTACAATGGATTTCCTTGCCCTTGCAAAGCCAAAAGGAGCTGCTTTGGCAAGATGAAACTATTTCCTAAAGATAATGCTGAGAAACGTACTCATCCTTCATATAATTTCTACTTTTTGTGAAGTTATTTAGGAGCCTTTTAGCTCTGAACGCTAAAGAGGAATCGAGGAATCCAAAAGGTTTCAGGTGAAGAAAACTGGGATAAATTGCTTTTATTTCTTGCTTTTATTTACATTTCAAGCGCCAGGTCCTGCGCTTTGGTCATGACAACGCCGTGCCAGCTTCTCCAGGATTCGGCTGAGGTAGAATTCCAACCGCCCACTGATTCTAGAACGTTGGGGTGGCATGGTGGAATCTTCTGGACCTGTGACCAGTGCTCTTGCCTCCCCACCCTGTCCATCATGGTGGAGCAGCCTGGTGGCCCCTATGATGTCATAAGTGGCTGGAATGAGGGCAGGAGCAGTGCGTGCTGCGTCCCTTCATTGGAGCGCTTGAGCTCTGCCTGAGTAGCTCGCTTGTTGCACTTGT
>NW_011159309.1:0-482 GCF_000146605.3 Meleagris gallopavo | reverse complement strand
AATCGGCAGAGTGCTCTTGACTATAACTTCAGCCGTTTGAGTTATTGGCTCTATTGCCTGCAATGCCGAATAGACAGCCATAACTGTCTTTCAATCCTACTGTATCTTTCTTCTGCTCCATGCCAGATCTGAGCCCAGAAACCAATGGGGGTCCAAACAGAACTCTGGCGTTGCCACAGGCCCCAACCAAAGCCATCTTGAGTGACGCAAACATCCAACTCGGCTGGGAGGGTAGGATCAAATACACCCAATGCCTGGGCTTGTTGAACTGCCAGTTTTACTTGTTGGAAAGTGTCCTGTTCTGTTTTCCCCCAATCCCAAAGCTGCCCCTTTCTTGTGAGTCTGTACAGTGGCCTTAGCAGCTGCGCTAGGTGAGCTATAAAAGAACGCCAATAACCCAATACACCTAGAAACTCTTGCAGCTGCTTCGATGTTGTAGGGACTGGGAACGCCTGAACCTTATCGATGACAGCACTGGGCAG
>NW_011159308.1:0-412 GCF_000146605.3 Meleagris gallopavo | reverse complement strand
AGCATATAGAAATGAAGGAAATACAGCATATAAAGCTGAGGTCTGTAAAGTTCACCTTGAATGAGAAATACTGGCCTGATTACAACAGGTCACACTTGGATACTTTTTTTTTTTTCCCCTTAAGTAAAAGCAAGAACCTTCCTCTGTATACCATATCATTTTGTACATTTCACTATTTCAGAAGCAATGGATAAATAATGAGTAAATACATCAAACAAGTGCCATTTGTACCAGTAAATCTTCAAGTAGGGTTTTCATATGCAACATCAATAACCTATGTATAAACAACAAAATATAGTTGTTTCAAATATTGCCTCCTTTCCTGATTACTATGCAGACTTATCTCCAAAACTGCTTGGAAGCACCAACCACAGAGAAATATCTTATCACAAAGGAACCAAACTGTAAGTTT
>NW_011159307.1:0-355 GCF_000146605.3 Meleagris gallopavo | reverse complement strand
CCTGACTAAAAGGAAGTCTCCCATTCCCCAGACCCTCTCACTAACCTCCAGGGATGTGGGATTCCTGCAGGGGAGCCTTTTCACTGAAGACAGAAGTAAAGAAGGCATTCAGTATCTCTGCCTTCTCAGCATCCCCCGTTACGAGGACCCCCCCCTCACTTAGTAAGGGGCCCACATTCTCCCTAGTTTTCCTTTTGCTATTAACATACTTGAAGAAGCCTTTTTTATTATCCTTTATCACTTTAGCCAGATTCAATTCCAGACGGGCTTTAGCCTTCCTCGTTGCATCCCTGCAGGCCCTGACTACATTCCTATATTCTTCCCAAGTGATCAGACCCTTTTTCCACATTTCATG
>NW_011159306.1:0-381 GCF_000146605.3 Meleagris gallopavo | reverse complement strand
GCCCAGCAGGTAAGGGCGATGCACACCCGCCAGCGTTTACCCATTCCAGAGCCCGGCACAATAGGGTTCCCCCAGAGCTCTGAATTGCGCTTCATGGTGCCCAGAAGGCTGCCTATCCCCCTCGTTCTGTGTCCTGCTTGTCTCTGGTCTTGCACTGTTTTCACTATTACATTCTCTTGTCCTCCTATTTTTTGTGTTCCTTGCCCCATTCTCTTGGCCATTCCCCTTGGCTTTGTGTTGCCACATTCATGTCGGCGTTGAGTTTTTGGCATTCCCTGCCGTATTGTCTGGGCCGTCATCCTTGGCATTTCCTTCCATGTTCTCTTGGCCCTTGCCTTTGCCTGGGCATTCCCTTGCCCTCCTGTTTTTGTGGAACCCGCA
>NW_011159305.1:0-670 GCF_000146605.3 Meleagris gallopavo | reverse complement strand
CAATGGCAGTCCCACCTCACCAAAGCAAAGATGAGGGCTGTGCATAATGAGCAGTTCTCAGACAAGATGGAAGCAAAAAATGGTGTTGGGTAGCTGAGCCTTCTCTGGTGGTAAGCAACATGGTGCACAGAGTGCAGCCATGTGCTCCGAGCAAGGAGCACAGGTTTGTGCAAGAGGCCCGGATGCAGGGCAGTGCCTTCATGACTGTATTGTGTCCAACAGGTGGCAGCAGAGCTGCGGTGCTCCCAAGTGCCGTAACAACTGCACGGAGAGATGTGTTGGTCTCTGTGGAAACAGCAAGGAACTGGAATCTGCATTTCCCGGCATGCCCCGGAACCTCACTTTGCTGACTGGTCATTGTCTGCCCAGCAGGTAAGGGCGATGCACACCCGCCAGCGTTTACCCATTCCAGAGCCCGGCACAATAGGGTTCCCCCAGAGCTCTGAAATTGCGCTTCATGGTGCCCACAGAAGGCTGCCTATCCTCTTTGTTCTGTGTCTTGCTTGTCTCTGGTCTTGCACTGTTTTCACTATTACATTCTCTTGTCCTCCCGATTTTTGTGTTCCTTGCCCCATTCTCTTGGCCATTCCCCTTGGCTTTGTGTTGCCACATTCATGTCGGCATTCAGTTTTTGGCGTTCCCTGCCGTATTGTCTGGGCCGTCATCCTTG
>NW_011159304.1:0-371 GCF_000146605.3 Meleagris gallopavo | reverse complement strand
GGGGAGACCTGAAGACGGGGAAAAGAAAGAACACCCGGTGAAAGCAACGTGAGCACGAGGGACATCCGACACCAAGCCCAGAGCACCTCAGCGAGCGTGTTAAACAGGACACGTCAGGGATCAACGTACCTCGGCACAGAGACTAAGCGTTGGATATTGGCATCCACCTACAGCTGCGGGTTCCTGCTGCTTCCACCAAGAGCCTGGCTAAAGTCCTGGCACCGCTCGCGAGGGCCGCAGTTCCACGCTGCAAGCGTTTGGGCACAGGACAACGAAAGCAGAGACCGCCTTCCGGTAGGGACACCAATGTCACTTACCCGCTCCAGGGATCAGGGCACAGCCAATGCAGCAACTCAGGGGGCCCAGAAGGC
>NW_011159303.1:0-685 GCF_000146605.3 Meleagris gallopavo | reverse complement strand
AGCCCTTAAGTACGCTCAGGGTTCCCTGCTAAAAAACAGAGAGAGCAGCTCCACAATGAAGGAGAAAGAAAAAAAAAAAAAAATAAAAATACTCACTCCATCACCAAAGAACAAGGCATACTCCAAAGGAAGCACTCCCCAGGTTCAGATGCTGCCCCTACTCTTCCCAGCCCTTACATGGGATCAGGGAGGGGTGGAGCCTGGCTCTGCCCCACTCCACAGCCAAACTGCCCCCAGCTGTGCTCGCAGGGCTGCACCCTGCCCCAGGTGTTGCCACAAAAACAGGAGGGCAAGGGAATGCCCAGGCAAAGGCAAGGGCCAAGAGAACATGGAAGGAAATGCCAAGGATGACGGCCCAGACAATACGGCAGGGAACGCCAAAACTGAATGCCGACATGAATGTGGCAACACAAAGCCAAGGGGTCATTAGGCCAAGAGAATGGGGCAAGGAACACAAAAATAGGAGGACAAGAGAATGTAATAGTGAAAACAGTGCAAGACCAGAGACAAGCAAGACACAGAACAAAGAGGATAGGCAGCCTTCTGGGCACCATGAAGCGCAATTCAGAGCTCTGGGGGAACCCTATTGTGCCGGGCTCTGGAATGGGTAAACGCTGGCGGGTGCGCATCGCCCTTACCTGCTGGGCAGACAATGACCAGTCAGCAAAGTGAGGTTCCGGGGCAG
>NW_011159302.1:0-496 GCF_000146605.3 Meleagris gallopavo | reverse complement strand
CTTTGCTTTGGTTTGGTGAGTGGGGACTGCCATTGCTTCCTCAGTCCCACAGACCCCTTCCCATCCCACACTGCCATGGGAGATCAGGTTCTGGACCACCTGAGGACCCAAACATCCACGAGTCTTTGGGTCCTGACGAGATGAGTCCCAGAGTTCCGAGGGAATTCACCGCTGCAGTTACCGAGCCACTCTCCATGGTATTTCACAAGTCGAGGCAGTCAGGTCAAGTCCCTGGTGAGGAGAAAAAAGGTGACAGCACACCTCTTAGGAAGGATACAAAGTGTGACGCGGGGAACTACCAGCATGTCAGTCTCACCTCTGTGCTGGTCACGGATCATGGAGCAGATCATCCTGCAAGTGACTCTCAAGCACACATTCCAGTGCGTCACCACCCTGTGCGTGAAAAGCTGCCTCCTAATAACCAACCTAAACCTCCCCTGTCTCACTTGAAAACCATTTCCCCTTGTCCTATCGCTATCCACCCTCCTAAACAGCC
>NW_011159301.1:0-671 GCF_000146605.3 Meleagris gallopavo | reverse complement strand
GGGAGGATTGGCTGACACGCCTGAAGGCTGTGCTGCCATTCAGCGAGACCTGGACAGGCTGGAGAGCTGGGCAGTAAGAAACCGGATGAGGTTCAACAAAAGCAAGTGTAGGGTCTTACACCTAGGGAGGAATAATTGCATGCACCAATACAGGCTGGGGGATGAGCTGCTGGAGAGGAGCTCTGCAGAGAGGGACCTGGGCGTCCTGGTGGACGACAGGTTGGCCATGAGCCAGCAGTGTGCCCTCGTGGCCAAAAAGGCCAATGGCATTCTGGGGTGCATTAAGAAGAGCGTGTCCAGCAGGTCGAGAGAGGTGATCCTCCCCCTCTACTCTGCCCTGGTAAGGCCTCATCTGGAGTACTGTGTCCAGTTCTGGGCCCCCCAGTACAAAAAGACAGGGATCTCTTGGAAAGAGTCCAGTGGAGGGCCACAAAGATGGTGAAGGGCCTGGAGCATCTCCCCTATGAAGAAAGGCTAAGTGAACTGGGTCTGTTTAGCCTTGAGAAAAGAAGACTGAGAGGGGACCTGATCCAGGTTTATAAATATCTGAGGTGTGGCGGCCATAGTGGTGAGGCCAGTCTCTTTTCAGTGGTACGTGGAGACAGGACGAGGGGAAACGGACATAAGCTGCAGCATAGGAAGTTTCGCACGAATGTGCGTAAGAACTTCTT
>NW_011159300.1:0-476 GCF_000146605.3 Meleagris gallopavo | reverse complement strand
TTAACCAATGAAGATATTTGTGTCTGGGCGGCAAAGATTTGTGCTTAACTTGGTATCTGTGTGATTAGTGAAGAAAGAGTGTGAACCTGCAGTACTCAGTGAGGGAGGAAACCAGGGCAGGAAGAGATCAGCGTCGGGCAATAGGGCATAAAAGACGTAGCACTGTTTTCTCGGGGCGCTCCTGCCTGCAGGACGCCCGCCATTGCAATCGCGAATCAAATCTGCTTTACGAGAGAAACCGTCCTGGAAAATTATTTGGATATTGCCAACAGCGTTCAAGAAAAGTTTAGACGTCGTGCTGAGGGACGTGGTTTAGTGGTGAATACTGGTGGTAGGGGATGGTTGGATCGGGTGGTCTTGGAGGTCTTTTCCAACCGTGGTGATTCCGTGTGTTTTGATGCGTTTGCATTTGTCTCTTCTAAAGTGTACTGCGACTAAAAACCAGTCCCACGTCCCAGCTGGTTTTCAGGGTACCA
>NW_011159299.1:0-462 GCF_000146605.3 Meleagris gallopavo | reverse complement strand
GCTCCCCCCTCCCTTTCTCCTCTCTCTTCATTTTTTTCCTCTCCCTTCTTTTCACTTCTATTCCGTCTACTTCCTCCATTATCATCATCATCATCATCATCATTATTTTTTTTTCCCCCTTTTCTGCCTTTTCTGAACCCAAAAGCTGCGGATAAAGGCGGAGCATTGCAAAGTGTCGCTGCTTTCACACCTGCAGCACACAAAACCAGAGTTTGTTAACAGGCACAAACAAGCACCCGCCGCTCGCCCCATACTCACCTCCGCGCCCCAAAGTCGGCCTTTTCCAGCCCAAAACCACGCGGCAGCCACACAAACCCCCAACCTTTGCTGGCACCAGCTGGAGCCTTTCTTTGCAGCGGCTGCTCTCTGCAGTGACCGCACCACCGCCGACCACTCGGCTGCTGCGGCCCCTCGCTTTTCTCCCTGCCTTCCGGCCTTCGCTGCTTTTTCCCGCCTTTTTTT
>NW_011159298.1:0-388 GCF_000146605.3 Meleagris gallopavo | reverse complement strand
ATGTGCAACCTTCATGTCTGATCACATCAGGGTAGTTTCTAGACCTTAGCTGTTCACACAACAAGTTTAAGACAAAGCAGCAGACTACTCTTGTTTTTGCTTCAGAGCAGTACAGTTGCTGAAAGGGAAAACTAAAGCTGCTGCTGCTAGAATCTCTCTCCTGAAGTGAATGGCAAAGCTCCTATTAATGCATTTTGCACAGCATTTCAGCTGGACTCCCATTCTGGGGGTTATGGTTCAGCCCAGCTCCAAGGAGCATCAACATTCAGCTTGATTCTCAGCAGCTTTTGGACTACTAGGAGCACCATGGGTACAGTGCTTGACAGACTCACAGTGGAGTACAATTAGCTTGAATTACTTGTAAGGCATTAGAAGTCCTCTGATAAAG
>NW_011159297.1:0-545 GCF_000146605.3 Meleagris gallopavo | reverse complement strand
GGATTGGAAAAAGGGGAGGTGGAACAGGGAGGTGGGATTTGGGGGTAGGGTCCCCAGCCCCAAGCTGGGTGCACGGCTGCACCGCACCGGGAAGCATTGTGACATCACAGGGCGGGCAGGAATTCAGTCTTTACTATGTCACGCTGGCAGCCTCCCCCAGCTCAGACACTTGGGGCAGTCGCTCCGTCCTGGTGGTCACTGCTGGAGCTCTGCTCTGGGTGACAGCCACTTCGTGTGTTGAGAGTGGTCCGTGGGAGAGAACAGGATGAAGGTCAGCCTGAATCTCTTCCTGATCTTACTTGCTTTCGTGTCTCCAATTCCTGACTTTGCCAGCTGTCTCAGCTGGGCCCGGAATTGGGACAAAAAGCTGCTCCTTCCCGAGGAGCAGCATCCCTTAGAGACCAAGTGCCAGCCCTCCAGCTGGCTCTCCCGGCTTGGTCTAACCACCTGCCCCATCAAGATCGAGGATGGGAACAAAAGCCACGTCCTTCACAGACCGACTGAGGCCAAGAGCCAGCCCTCCAACTGGCTCTGCTGGTTTGGCC
>NW_011159296.1:0-397 GCF_000146605.3 Meleagris gallopavo | reverse complement strand
CCAGGGAGAGAGAGCGTGACAGAAAGTGGGGAGCGATCCTTCTGGCCTGCGGAGAAAAAAACCTCCCTACGGAGGTAGTGCAGGAGGCTGAATTCGCACGTTCTCGGCATCGGAATTGCACTGCTTCGCTCTCATGCGTAGAAAGCGGCACTCGCGCTGAACCGCTCCGGAGAGTTTGCCGACGCTGGTCGAGAAATCGCGCTTCTCCCCGAGTGCCGCTTTCAGCCGTCAGCAGCGCTCTCGTGTTTCTCACTTGCCGAGAGCGGGCGACTTGTGCCTGCTGCTTTTCTCCGACGCGCGAGCGGTCTCGTGTCCGCACGTCGGAGAGGAGCGGTTTGCACCTTCGCCTCGGGTACCATGCAGAATGCACTAGGCCTAGCTGTGAATACGACGTGTC
>NW_011159295.1:0-492 GCF_000146605.3 Meleagris gallopavo | reverse complement strand
TGTTTTTCCTTTCCAGGCTTCTGGAAGTGCAGGCAGCTCTCAGCTTTCGTGCAGTGCTTGCTGCGTTTGCAGCTCCTTCTCGGTTTCCCAGGTGGTTCCCCGCCTCGTGGGCATCCTTGCCTCTTGCCTTGTGCTGAACGGTCGGCTTTTGCTCTGCTGGCTGGGTGGATCCATGCCCGGTAGCTACCCTTCCCTCCTCCTTGGCATGACTGCCAGTGCTTTGCCTTCCTCCAGAGAGGTGTTTTGTTCCGACTGGCAGCCACAGACTCCTTCTGGGCTGGCGACCCTGAAGGTGCATGTGTGGTGGAGGCAGCAGCATGCCCAGTAGCTACCCTTTCCTCGTCCTGGGCACGGATGCCAAGATTTTGGCCTCCTGCACACTCGGTGGTCATCTGTGCTTTGCCATGACCTTGTATTTTTTTGCATTTTCATGTTGCTGCAGAGGCTGCTGCTGCTGCATGGGTTGATGTTGGTTTCCTCGGTTGTTTCCAT
>NW_011159294.1:0-415 GCF_000146605.3 Meleagris gallopavo | reverse complement strand
TTTTTCTTGAGAAAAAGAGGCATTTCTGGCAGAAAAATGTCCTACTTGGGGTGAGAAATCTGGCATTTCTGGCAGGAAAGATACGTATTTGGGTGAGAAAACTGGTAATTCTGGGAGAAAATGTCCTACTTTGGGCTAGAAAAGTGTTATTCTGGCAGGAAATGTCCTAATTCTGGGAGAAAGCTAGTGTTTCTGGGGGAAATTTTCAAATTTTCTGTCAGGAAAACTGTCATATCGGAGAGGAAATGGTCCTATTTGGGGGGAGTAAACTGGTATTCCTGCAAGAAAATTCGATATTTTTTGGACAACCTGGGATTTGTGGGAGAAAATGTCACACTTTGGGTGAGTAAACTGTTATTTCAGGCTCGAAATGTCATATTTTGGGGTGAGGAAACTGTTAATTCTGGCCCCAACT
>NW_011159293.1:0-432 GCF_000146605.3 Meleagris gallopavo | reverse complement strand
ATGCACAAGCGTAGCCATGGAGAACAACACCAAAAAGAATTAGCCGCTCGAAATGAAGGCAGACACGTCGTATTCACAGCTAGGCCTAGTGCATTCTGCATGGACCCAAAGGCGAAGTGCAAACCGCTCCTCTCCGACGTGCGGACGCGAGACCGCTCGCGCGTCGGAGAAAAGCAGCAGGCACAAGTCGCCCGTTCTCGGCAAGTGAGAAACACGAGAGCGCTGCTGACGGCTGAAAGCGGCACTCGGGGAGAAGCGCGATTTCTCGACCAGCGTCGGCAAACTCTCCGGAGCGGTTCAGCGCGAGTGCCGGTTTCTACGCATGAGAGCGAAGCAGTGCAATTCCGATGCCGAGAACGTGCGAATTCAGCCTCCTGCACTACCTCCGTAGGGAGGTTTTTTCTCCGCAGGCCAGAAAGGATCGCTCCCCAC
>NW_011159292.1:0-589 GCF_000146605.3 Meleagris gallopavo | reverse complement strand
TGTATATCCATTGATTAACAATTGGCGAGCCAGGCAATTGTTTGATGTAAATCCACTTTACATCATGTCTCTTTTATGGGTTTCTGTGAATGGGTCAAGGGGGAGAACACCATTCCCCTAGTTAAATGATCCCCGGGCAGATCCCAGGGTTTCTGGGATCTCCTTCTTATCAACTGGCAACTATAATTGAGAAATGGGGTCCCCTGCGTACTTTGGCGAGTATTTCCCCAGTACGCTTAACAGAATACTTTCAGGGACTGGACAAAGATGTCTTAACTACGAAGGAAAGGCAATTAGCTGCATCCACAGTGGCATGGCCACTGCTGAATGCTTGAAATCAAGCAGAGACAAGATCAGGTAATTTAGAAAATGAAAATCAGCTCCTAAAAGCTCGGATTGACAAATTGGAGCAAGAACTTAATGTATTGATGGGAAAAAAACCAGTTTTACAGTCTCTAGGCCAGGTCCGTAGTATTTCAATAGACGGTAGTCATATCTCTGAAGTAGCGGACCTGGTTCAAGAGGAAAACGGGAGTTCCAAATCAGACCTAGAGGTTCCAGTCATGGCGGATCCCCTGCAACTCCGTCC
>NW_011159291.1:0-379 GCF_000146605.3 Meleagris gallopavo | reverse complement strand
AGACAAGTAGGTGGGAGAAAAGTGGACAATTGTGGGAAAGACAGACTTCTACTGGAGGGCAAGTGTGGTATTTTTGGTGTGAAAGGGGTCCTTTGGGGAGAAAACGGGGTGTAGATGGGAGAAAATGTCCTGTTGAGGAGTGCCTAGCAGTATTTTTGAGAGAAAAGGGAAGGTACTTGTCAGAAAAAGTGCTCTTTCTGGGAGAGAGTAGCATAGTTGGTTGGAAAATGCCCACCCATTTGTGAGAAATCTGCTTTGTTTCCGGGAGAAAATACGCATTCTCTGGGGAGAAGATGTCCTGTTTTGGATGGAAAAGTAGTACTTGTGGGAGAAGCTGTCCAATGTTTGGGCCCAAGGTAGCATTACTGGGAGGTAATGT
>NW_011159290.1:0-316 GCF_000146605.3 Meleagris gallopavo | reverse complement strand
GCTGACTGCGCATCTTTGGATGCAGCCCAGGATACGGTTGGCTTTCTGGGCTGGAAGGGCCCCACTGCTGGCTTGTGTCCAGCTCCCACCCACCAGTACACCCTAGGCCTTATGGAGCAGGACTACGCTCAGTCCTTTCATCCCCTAGCATGTTTTGGTGGTGGGTGTTCCCTCATCCCAGCTACTGACCCTGCACTTGGATTTGTGCCCACTGCTCAGCCTGTTGAGATCTCTGTGGATGGCATCCCGTCCCTCTGCTGTGTCACTGCACCCCACAGCTTGGTGTCCTTAGGGTGCACTCAACCCCACTGTTGAT
>NW_011159289.1:0-344 GCF_000146605.3 Meleagris gallopavo | reverse complement strand
GGGCTCACGCTCTCCCCCCTGTTCCCCGCCTCCACTTCCCCCGGTCTCACGGGTGGATGCCCAGGAGGACATGAAGGCCCCGTGTTTGAGCAGTGCCTGCCCGTGGAGTGCTGCAGCCCAACAACACAGCTGTTCTGCCTTGGCCAAGGAGGCTTTCCAAGGTGGACTTGTCTCACAAAAACCTCACAAAAACCAGAGGGCTGACTCATCCAAATGCTTGCTGCTTGCTTGGAAGCCCAAATCCTCCCAGCCTCCAATGTGGGGGCAACATCTCCTGGGTGTGATCATGAGGTGCCTGAACGAGAGGATGACCCAGGCTGGTTACACAGGAGTCACCTTAATTT
>NW_011159288.1:0-725 GCF_000146605.3 Meleagris gallopavo | reverse complement strand
GCCCAGGTCCCTCTCTGCAGAGCTCCTCTCCAGCAGCTCATCCCCCAGCCTGTATTGGTGCATGCAATTCTTCCTCCCTAGGTGTAAGACCCTACACTTGCTTGTGTTGAACCTCATCCGGTTTCTTACTGCCCAGCTCTCCAGCCTGTCCAGGTCTCGCTGAATGGCAGCACAGCCTTCAGGCGTGTCAGCCAATCCTCCCAACTTCGTATCATCAGCAAACTTGCTGAGGGTGGCCACTATCCCCTCATCAAGGTCATTGATGAAGATGTTGAACAAGACCGGACCCAGCACAGACCCCTCGGGGGACGACCACTGGTTACAGGTCTCCAGCCAGACTCTGCACCACCAACGACGACCCTCTGCGCTCTGCCAGTCAGCCAGTTCTCAACCCACCTCACTGTCCACTCGTCTATCCCACACTTCCTCAGCTTTGTTATAAGGATGTCGTGGGAGACAGTATCAAATGCCTTTCTAAAAACAAGGTAGATTACATCTACCGCTCTTCCCCCATCCACCCAGCATGTGACAGCATCATAGAAGGCCACCAAGTTGGTCGAGCACGACCTCCCCTTGGTGAACCCATGCTGACTACTCCTGATAACCTCCTTTTCTCCCAGTTGTCTGGAGATGGTATCCAGCACAAGCTGTTCCATCACCTTTCCAGGGACGGAGGTGAGGCTGACAGGCCTATAATTACCCGGATCTTCCTTCTTGCCCTTTTT
>NW_011159287.1:0-528 GCF_000146605.3 Meleagris gallopavo | reverse complement strand
GGAAACCCCCCCCTCGGGGGGGAGGGGGCGTCCCCCTAACCTGCCACTCTCCAGCTGTCATGGCAGGTAAGGCAGCAGGCTCCCCTGCTCTGATGCTCCAGCTGACCCCAGCGCCCAGATCTCACCCTGTGACCCCAGATCTCACCCTGTGACCCCAGATCTCACCCCCGTGACCCAGATCTCATCCCCGTGACCCCAGATCCCACTCCCGTGACCCGGATCTCACCCCAGTGCCCCAGGTCTCAGCCCAGCGCCCCTTCTGGCATATCCCCACAGAGAGATTCCCTCGAGGAGAGCTGACGGTGCCTCTGACACCCGACGCCATTTTCGCTACTGCGACTGTGCCGCCACCGGACCCCGCCTGGATGCAGCCCACCGTCCGCGGACCGATGCCAGTACCACCCCAACCCTTCCCTGTCCCCACTGCCGCCCACCTGGCACCTCCGGCCTCTGCCTGCCCTGGGCTACCAGCTGTCTGGGGACGGGCAGCGCAGCTCCCACCCGGGGGGCCGCCCCAACCCCGGCTCA
>NW_011159286.1:0-511 GCF_000146605.3 Meleagris gallopavo | reverse complement strand
TACATTGCTGCAAATGTGCTGGCGTACCTTTCTGGTGCGGTCTTTGTGAATGTACGCCACATGTTTGGTGTACACCTGACTCTCTCGGGATCATGCTCTTGGTCTGGCTCGTCAGGAATGAAATCGGGGGTATGTAGCATTTCCACCACAGCATATTCTCTTAAATAACAGATGCCTTCTTCCATATCAGCCCATTTCTTTTTCTCAGGCATCAGATCATCTTTGAAGGGGTATCTTTCTTTTACAGCTAACAACATCCGCTTCCAGAGGGTAAAGGCCTGGTTCTGGCATGTACTAATACCTCTGTCAATGGCTGAGTCCCTGGCAATGCCACCCAGTTGGCGAGCTTCTCTACTATCCAGCCACACACTGTTGGCCCCATTGTCCCAACATCGAAGTAACCAAGTGGCAATAGGCTCATTTGGGTGACGTGAAAAGTCTTTTCTCAGACTTCGAATTTCATTCATTTTCAGAGATCGATCAACAATAGTAACGATATCTTGCTCACCTC
>NW_011159285.1:0-661 GCF_000146605.3 Meleagris gallopavo | reverse complement strand
GGTATTTGGACCTGGAAGCTGCTTCCTTCACTTGAGAGTGTGGGGGAGTATTGGTCCTTGGAATGGGGTAAGTGGTTTCTTTTTTTCTTTTCAGGGCTGTGATCTTGTCTTTTTGGGGGATGGCAAGTGCACTGAAGGGCTGCTAGGTGTAAGAGCAGCATGTGAATCTGGAGACTGCTTCCTTTGGGGTGTGGGGTGAGCCCTTAGAATGGGGTGAGTGATTGCTGCTTGATTTCAGAGCTGTGAGCTCTGCTTTTCTGGAGGATCTGAAGCTGGATGGCTGTAATTAATAGGGCTATGTGCTAATTGCATCCATGCGGTGGGTGTTTTTTAAGGGCTATTGTGTTGCATCCTTGTTGTGTTGTAAATTATGTTCTGCGTCTCTTCTGATTTCATTTTGCAGCCTGATGGAGTTGAAGGATTGCCTGGGCTCCTCCAGTCAGTGGTGTGAGATGTGTCCAGCAGGTAATGAACATCATGCACCCCATGTTGGTGCGCTGCTTGTATGCAGGTAGGTTTGCGATGTGATCCGACTCCCCCATGCTGACCATCCACAGCTAGATCAAGTTGCTCAGAGTCTGAGCCAGGCTCACCTTGAAAGGGCCAGCACATCCACCATGTCTCTGGCAACCTGTGCCACTGCCTCAGCACCCTCACTGTA
>NW_011159284.1:0-676 GCF_000146605.3 Meleagris gallopavo | reverse complement strand
TGCATCCTCAGTTAGGGCTGGAGCTCAAGACCTCAACACAACACAAGGAACACAGCGTGCAACTGGAAGACACGTCTCCAAGCCAACAAGAGCCAACTCTCTAACCTTGGGCACAGCTCACCAACCAAGAGCCAGGCCTGGCCAACTGGGCTCATCTGAGCGCGCCAGAGGGGACCAGATCACAAAGCGTCCATTTCAACTGCAGCTCCACGTAGGGAACAACACCAGTTAACACCAGGCGAGAATGAATTCATTCCCAAGCTGCGCAATGAGTCTGCTCTTCATTAAAAACCACATGGATTCCTAATCCAAAAGACAACAGCGGGAGTTTGTACCGATGGAAGAGGTCCCTGGTCCTGAGCCTCATCCTCCTACCCCAACTTTCCTTGCCTCATCCCCTACCCCAACTCCTGGACGATGCGCACAGCCTTAAACTCAGACCTCAAACCCTTTCGGACTCCTTTCACAGGACTCCGTCAAAAAGGATGTCCCGCTTGTTCCACACACTCAAACTGACCGAGCAGTGCTGTCACAGTCACTCCAAACACACAGAAGCGCCCAAACCCCGAGCATGCACATTCCCTCCCGTGTTACTGGAGCCCACAGCTCACCTTCACACCCCCGTGGATTTCTGGTGTTTTGCACGGATGCCGCCTCGCTACAGCTCCGTGGCTGC
>NW_011159283.1:0-696 GCF_000146605.3 Meleagris gallopavo | reverse complement strand
GACATGGCACTGATTTTGTTGATCACATCTGTTGGGATGTGACGATGGCCATCTTGCCACTTTATACCTAGGACCTTGTTATGGTTTTATGTTTTTTGTTTTTTGGTTCTCTGTATTCCACTTCAAAACATCATGTAGTGCACTGGGAGTTCAAGTGTTAATGCTCCAATTCCAGGCACCTATCCCTATACATTACGGAAGTCATGGGATCTGGCCCTTCCGGGTGGGGCGGTCTCTTGCTGCATGGCAGTGGGTGCTGGAGGGTGCTTTCCTGGCCGTTCCAAGCTTTTCAGGTTTGAATCGGTATCGGGAACTCTCTTTCTCCTATCTTATTTGATTTATTAGTCTCAATTTAAATCAGATTGTATTATATTGTGTTATCTTGCATTCCGATATCATAGTTAGTAAAATAAGTTTTCCTCCATAGATTGTTGGCGCTGTTTTTGTTTTCCTCCCTTCCTTCCCATTTTGTGGGGAGGGGAGGGCAGGGGCCTACCGCCTCCTGTCACGAGCGTAAATTGATCTCGTTAACTCCGTGACAGATTTTTTGGTGGAGAATGCGGGCATAGCTGCTTTTTAGCTTTTAGAACGAATCTCTCTCTGCTCTTAGAGAGGTTCGTTAGGGAGCATTATCAGTAGTTTAGGTTTCTGTGTTGGAAAACTTGACCTTGAAAGACTAGACGTGCTGCCAGTGTT
>NW_011159282.1:0-682 GCF_000146605.3 Meleagris gallopavo | reverse complement strand
TTCGTCCTATCGCTATCCACCCTCCTAAACAGCCCGTTGCCCCCTCCTGCTTATGCGCTCCCTTCGAGTCTTGGAAGGCTGTCATGAGCTATCTCCAGAGCTTTCTCTTCTCCCACACAAACAATCCCAGTTCCCTCAACATTTCTTTCTAAGAGAGGTGCTCCAGCCCTCTGATCATCTTCGTGGCCCTTCTCTGGACCTGCTCCAAAAGCTCCACATCATTCCTGTGCTGGAGCCCCAGGCCTGGACGCAGTGCTGCACATGGGGCCCCACACCAGAGCCGAGTCGAGGGGGACAATCACCTCCCTCTCCCTGCTGGTCGCTCCTCTTTGAATGCAGCCCAGGATCTAGTTGGCCTTCTGGGCTGCAAGTGCACACGACTGGCTTATGTCCAGCTCTTTGTCCACCAGGATCCCCGAGTCCTCCGCAGGGCTGCTCCCAAGGGCTTCTACGCCCACTTTCTACAAGCATCTGGGTTTCCCCTTCATCAGGGACATCAACAGTGGGGTTGAGCGCATTGAGTGCACCCTAAGGACACCAAGCTGTGGGGTGCAGTGACACAGCAGAGGGACGGGATGCCATCCACAGAGACCTCAACAGGCTGAGCAGTGGGCACAAATCCAAGTGCAGGGTCAGTAGCTGGGATGAGGGAACACCCACCACCAAAACATGCTAGGGGATG
>NW_011159281.1:0-529 GCF_000146605.3 Meleagris gallopavo | reverse complement strand
GTTTTTTTTTCCTAGGGTTTGTTTTATTTTTCCCTTTTTGTTTCTATTCTTGGAACTGCTTTTTCCTTTCCTGAGCGTATTCCCCTCTGTTTGTGAGGATTTCAAGTGATTTTGCTTTGCTCTGCTTGGCTTTTTTTTACATACGCTTTCTTTCCTTTTGCTGGTTTTTCCTGGCTTTGGTTTGCTCTTTGGTGATTGTTGGTATCGGGGCCTTACATTGCTGTTAAATTTTGGTTCTTTCTTTCCATTGTTAAGCACTGGTGAGCTTTGTTCTCTCTTTACTTTGCTAGGATTCTTTGCTTTGCCATGCTAGTGTATTGAATTCATTGGCTTTCCTCTTGTATTTCTCATCCTCGCTTTGCTTTGCTTCGTTTTCATTCCTTGTTTTGTTTTGTCTTTTTTTTATTTTTATTTTTTTCTGTAGTGAGTTTTTTTGTTTGCTTTGCATTGTCTTTGTTTCCTATTTGTGTATTCTTTGTCTTTCCTGCTCCTTTCTTTGTGTGATCTTGTTCCTTGCTGCAAGCATTCC
>NW_011159280.1:0-382 GCF_000146605.3 Meleagris gallopavo | reverse complement strand
AAAAAAAAAGAAATGCAAAGAAAAATCAAAACCATACAGTGCAATATCATGGCAAAGTAAAGCATTCAAACAGGGAAAGTGAAAGGAAAAAAAGCCAACTAAAGCTGAACAAGAGTAAATGAAAAAAAAGACGAGGAAAAAATAAAAAGCAAAGGAAAGAGAAGCAAAACTGAAAGGAAAACAAAGCAAAGAACGAAAACTAAAAAGCCATGCAGAGGAATGCGAAGGTATCCGTGCCACTGAGACAGAACTGCAACAGCACCAAGCACAGAAGGAAAGCGCAGGGAACAGGCTTGAGTTAAACGAGTCAGAAAGAGAAAAAGGAGCAAACAGAAGATGAAGTCAATTCAAAACCAAGAACTAAAAAACAAAGGAAAAACGA
>NW_011159279.1:0-572 GCF_000146605.3 Meleagris gallopavo | reverse complement strand
ACCAAATACTTAAGTGTTATTTTTTTTCTCTGCATTATCTAAGCTGGAAGAGTAAGAGGAATGTGTCACAATTAAATCCCCAGTTTGGGTACACCAGGCTGGTGGCATATAATATTATTGGTTTTCTTTTACCAGGTGGTCATGAGAATTTTGCCAAAATGATTGATGAGGCAGAAGTGCTGGAGTTCCCTATGGTGGTGAAGAACACGCGGGGTCGCCGAGGTGGGTCTGAGATCAGAGGTGAAGGCAGGGAGTACTCTGAGCAGAGCTTGAGATTTTGTGTTGTCAAGGAGTAATAGTTAAGAAGGTTTTCTATTAGGTGTTGAACTTCTTTGCAGTACTTGTAAATTCTTCTAGTCTCCAAATTCTGAATGTTGAGTAGGCAGTAGGCAATACTGGGAAATAGTTTTAATAGAACATGATCTTGAAATACCAGGGAGGGTAAGGGTTCGAAGTTAATAGTACATTAGTTACTTTGGAGCGCTTTGAACTGGAATAATGGAAGGCCTAGCTCCAGGGATATGGAGAAGTGCCTACCTACCTGGACTTTAGGAATGTTTCTAAACAGGCAT
>NW_011159278.1:0-435 GCF_000146605.3 Meleagris gallopavo | reverse complement strand
GCTTTCTTTCAGAGCTGTGAGCTCTGCTTTTCTGGTAGGATCTCAAGCTGGATTGGCTGTAATTCATGTGCTAATTGCATCCATGCGGTGTTTTTTAAGGGTCATTGTGTGCATCCTTGTTGTGTTTTAAATTACGTTTCTGCGTCTCTTCTGATTTCATTTTGCAGCCTGATGGAGTTGAAGGATTGCCTGGGCTCCTCCAGTCAGTGGTGTGAGATGTGTCCAGCAGGTAATGAACATCATGCACCCCATGTTGGTGCGCTGCTTGTATGCAGGTAGGTTTGCGATGTGATCCGACTGCCCCATGCTGACCATCCACAGCTAGATCAAGTTGCTCAGAGTCTGAGCCAGGCTCACCTTGAAAGGGCCAGCACATCCACCATGTCTCTGGCAACCTGTGCCACTGCCTCAGCACCCTCACTGTACAAGACATTT
>NW_011159277.1:0-823 GCF_000146605.3 Meleagris gallopavo | reverse complement strand
AAAGTGGGCAATAGTGGGAAAGACTGACTTCTCTTGGAGGGCAAGTGTGGTATTTTTGTGTGAAAAGGGGTCCTTTGGGGAGAAAACGGGGTGTAGATGGGAGCAAATGTCCTGTTGAGGAGTGCCTAGCAGTATTTTTGAGAGAAAAGGGAAGGTACTTGTCAGAAAAAGTGCTCTTTCTGGGAGAGAGTAGCATAGTTGGTTGGAAAATGCCACCCATTTGTGAGAAAGCTGCTTTGTTTCCGGGAGAAAATAGCATTCTCTGGGGAGAAGATGTCCTCTTTTGGATGGAAAAGTAGTACTTGTGGGAGAAGCTGTCCAATGTTTGGGCCCAAGGTAGCATTACTGGGAGGTAATGTCATTGTATTGGAGAAGGTTGGTATTTCTTGGGGAGAATGTGTTCTTTTTGGAAGCCAACGGTGTACTTTGGGGGGAAAAAGCGGCCTTTCTGGGAGAAAGTGTCCTAGTTTGGGGAGAAAGTGTCATAGTGCGGAGTGTAGTGTAGCAGATTAGGGGGAATTGGGAGGTATTCCTAAGAGAACTGTCATTTCTGGGTGAAAAGGTCTTATGTGGGGGGAAAAGGTGAGGAATGTGTGAGAAAGCTGGTGTTTCTGGGAGTAAATGCCATCTTTTGGGGGCTAGAAATGGTCTTTCTGGTGGGATGTGCCACATCTTTGTGAGGCAATCGGTGTTTGTGAGGGCAAATGGCGTATATTCTGGATCAAAATGGTCTTTCCGCAGTAAAATGCCAAAAGTCTGGGAGTAAGTGTCATGATGAGGAATGTAATGGAGTGTAATTGGGAGGAACTGGGAGGAATTTCTC
>NW_011159276.1:0-608 GCF_000146605.3 Meleagris gallopavo | reverse complement strand
AAAGGAGAAGACAGAAGAATCATTTAATATGTCTCAAAGCCAGCGCTGAACAATTGCGAAGGAATAAAGCACTTCATGGAAGTACTCCACTGGCATTCACGGGACTGAGAAACAGCCCAGGATGAAGTCAGCTGAGAGCTGAGAACACCCAAATCCAACAGTGGTACCTTCACAGGTCCCTTCCCACTCTCAGCATTCTACACTTCTGTCATCTCTAGGCCAAATGTTTGTGTGTTTTTAACTACCAAGAATGAGTGCTACAGTTACACACAGTCTCTCTCCCACTTGTCTGTGACTGTATTATAGCTCACCTTTTGTACTCACAGTTTTACAGGGGCAGACAACCCTCACATCGGCCTCTAAGTGCTACATCATCACTACTGCTCCATATTCGTCAGAGAGCTCTATGGGAGCTCATTTAACTCCTTTAACACTGTTTTGCATCGTGTGGACAATTTTCAATGCACATATTCATTTACTGTTCCCTATGCTTTTTCTAAAACTATCGTACTTTACAGATGGGCAGAGAAAGCAAACTAAACTATTTGCTTTAAGGGCCATGGAACTGACTATTTACAAGGTGAAACCATTCTGTTTTCCACTTACCC
>NW_011159275.1:0-457 GCF_000146605.3 Meleagris gallopavo | reverse complement strand
AGGCAGCAGCATGCCCACGTAGCTACCCTTTCCTCCTCCCGGGCACGGATGCCAAGATTTTGGCCTCCTGCACACTCGGTGGTCATCTGTGCTTTGCCATGACCTTGTATTTTTTTTGCATTTTCATGTTGCTTCAGAGGCTGCTGCTGCTGCATGGGTTGATGTTGGTTTCCTCGGTTTGTTTTCCATGTTGTTTTTCTGTGGTTTCTGCCTTGGTTTCCTGCTCCTTCTGCATTGCAATGCATTGGGTTTTTTTCTGGGGTTGTTTTATTTTCCCTTTTGTTTCTATTCTTGGAACTGCTTTTTCCTTTCCTGAGCGTATTCCCCTCTGTTTGTGAGGATTTCAAGTGATTTTTGCTTTGCTCTCCTTGGCTTTTTATTACTTACTCGTTCTTTCCTTTTGCTGGTTTTTCCTGGCTTTGGTTTGCTCTTTGGTTCTTGTTGGTATCGGGGCCTT
>NW_011159274.1:0-719 GCF_000146605.3 Meleagris gallopavo | reverse complement strand
CCTCCTATACCATGATAACTGGCCCATGGGCATCAGAGGGCGATGTCGGTGGGGATGGCAGTAGAGGTTGAACCTTTCTGCCAACAGTGAGCACAGTGAGGCACTGGGTTGTGCGGTTCAGCAGTGGGGACAGCGACAGTGGGTTATTCCCGCTGGTGCAGGCTTTTACAACCGTGGCATGCAGACTGTCGACCACTGCTGATGAAAATGCACAGCTAATGGTTGGAACTACATTGAAAAATAGCGTTTGGAAGCAGAGAATTTGATCTATTAAACAGTAGTAGTATCTGTAGCTGTAGTATTCGTATCTGTAGTAGTTTCAAAGGAAATAAGGGAGGCGACCTACCTAAATTTCTAGTACTTCAATACCCACGTGCTAATGATAGGGACTTTCTAACATGGAGTACTAATGATGAGTAAAAGATGCGAATGATGCTCCAGAGGGGTCCGGGACTGAGGGTAGTGGGGAAGAAGCGCTGATCTGCGTGAGGGCCCTGCACAGGGGTTGGGATGGCTGCATGGATGGGCCGAGCAAAACCGGATGAGGCCCGAGAAGACCAAGTGCTGGCTCCCGCTCTTTGGTCACAACAAGCCTGGGCACCACCACAGCACTGCAGCACCATGCCCAGATGCCCAAGAAGGCCAAGGGCATCTTGGCTTGTAGCGGAAACGGTGCAGCCAGCAGGAGCAAGGAAGTGATCGTGTCTCCATAGCCGGCA
>NW_011159273.1:0-414 GCF_000146605.3 Meleagris gallopavo | reverse complement strand
CCCCAGTACGCTTAACAGAATACTTTCAGGGACTGGACAAGATAGTCTTAACTACGAAGGAAAGGCAATTAGCTGCATCCACAGTGGCATGGCCACTGCTGAATGCTTTAAATCAAGCAGAGACAAGATCAGGTAATTTAGAAAAATGAAAATCAGCTCCTAAAAGCTCGGATTGACAAATTGGAGCAAGAACTTAATGTATTGATGGGAAAAAAACCAGTTTTACAGTCTCTAGGCCAGGTCCGTAGTATTTCAATAGACGACAGTCATATCTCTGAAGTAGCGGACCTGGTTCAAGAGGAAAACGGGAGTTCCAAATCAGACCTAGAGGTTCCAGTCATGGCGGATCCCCTGCAACTCCGTCCTATTATAACTCAAAAAACGAAAAAGGTGCAAGATAGACCGGCAGGGGTG
>NW_011159272.1:0-545 GCF_000146605.3 Meleagris gallopavo | reverse complement strand
CCATATGTCTAACCACATGTCTTTGCTCCAGATTAGTCAGGCGTGGATAGTGTATTCCTGGGTGGCCCACTATGCAATCCAAAGTGAGCCCCCAGTACACAGCTCAGCGATCTGTGCAGATGTTCAGGATACCGTCAATGGATTCGTTGGTTATAACCATCCACATGGCTCACAGTTCTGCCCATTGGCTGCTCTGACCATCCCCCTCATCAAACCAGATTGTGGAAGGAAGGTATGCTATTGCCCTCCACTTGCTCGGATTGCCATTGCTGGACTTATCTGTGTACCAGGCATCTTCAGGAATAGGATGTTTTCCTTCTTGAATGTGACTCTTCTCTGGTGGAGCAACCAATGTTCTTTTAGTGCATCATTATGGTACGTCACTGGGCAAGAACAGCTCTGTTAGGCTGTTTGGTAGATGATATATGACATAGACTGGAAGTTAGGATAGTCTCAGTTTTTCCAGTGCTCAGACCGACTATGGAGTCAGCAGTTTCCTGTTAACTTGTCATGTCACACACCATTTACTTAAACATCTCTGTGAG
>NW_011159271.1:0-545 GCF_000146605.3 Meleagris gallopavo | reverse complement strand
GCTGCAGAGTGGCTGCTGGCAAGCAGGCATCAGCCAGAGGGCTGCTCCTCCCAGAGTGTTCTGCAGGCGCTCCTTAACCGTGCGTGCGGCGCTTCTCCAGTCAGAGCCGTGAGCCGTTCCTGTGGCTTTTTCTCTTCTTCTAGAGGTGTTCTTGGTTCTCAGCTGTTTCTCTTGCTCCACAGCTGCTGCTCTGAGTAGTTTTCCTTGTATTCCAACATGACGTCATCTGCCTTTTCTTCAGAGCGCAGCAGAGCGAGTCTGCCTGCGCCAGCAGAAGAGCTGCCTTCATGGAGTTGCAGATCCAGTCGGCCGTTGTGGAATTCCTCTTGAACCACACAGGCGTCCTCTTCAGCTCCAAATGCAGCTCATTCTTCGGAGATGGAGCAGGTGAGTGTCTTCCGTTTGCGTGCCCGTGTCCACCGCTGCCGTAACCCGTTGTGCGCTTTTTGGGGACCGAAAAGTTGCTCATTTGACACAGGGCCTCTGGTCCCGCCTGGAGGCCCCCGTTACAGGGGAACCCCCATCCCCTGTCGTGCCATAAACTG
>NW_011159270.1:0-707 GCF_000146605.3 Meleagris gallopavo | reverse complement strand
CTTCTGGGCTGCAAGTGCACACTACTGGCTTATGTCCAGCTCTTTGTCCACCAGGATCCCCGAGTCCTCCGCAGGGCTGCTCCCAAGGGCTTCTACGCCCAGTTTGTACAAGCATCTGGGTTTCCCCTTCATCAGGGACATCAACAGTGGGGTTGAGTGCACCCTAAGGACACCAAGCTGTGGGGTGCAGTGACACAGCAGAGGGACGGGATGCCATCCACAGAGACCTCAACAGGCTGAGCAGTGGCCACAAATCCAAGTGCAGGGTCAGT
The DNA here is from genome assembly GCF_000146605.3 of Meleagris gallopavo. Taxonomy (NCBI): domain Eukaryota; kingdom Metazoa; phylum Chordata; class Aves; order Galliformes; family Phasianidae; genus Meleagris; species Meleagris gallopavo. The sequence goes on along the minus strand of NW_011159270.1, from coordinate 435 downwards.
AGCTGGGATGAGGGGAAACACCCACCACCAAAACATGCTAGGGGATGAAAGGACTGAGCGTAGTCCTGCTCCATTAAGGCCTGGGAGTACTGGTGGCTGGGAGCTGGACACAAGCCAGCAGTGGGCCCTTCCAGCCCAGAAAGCCAACCGTATCCTGGGCTGCATCCAAAGATGCGCAGTCAGCGGGCCAAGGGAGGAGATCCCCATCCCTCTGCTCTGCGCTGGTCAGGCCTCACCTGCAGTGCTGCGTCCAGATGTGGAGTCCTCAGTGCAGGGAGACATGGAGCTGTGCGAGTGCATCCAGAGTACAGCCACAAACACGAACCCAAGGATGGAACCCCTCTCCTGTAAGCAAGGAGAGCTGGGCTGTTCAGCCTCCTGGAGAAGTGAAGGCTCCAAGGGAACCTGGTAACAGCCTTTCAATACCTAAAGGAA
>NW_011159269.1:0-402 GCF_000146605.3 Meleagris gallopavo | reverse complement strand
GGGAGGAGTTAGAGACAGCTTGTAGGAGCAAGAATGACAGAAAAATAAGGGATGGCAGACTCCGGGTCTGGGATAAGGAGGGGGTGAAGGCCGCAAACAGAAGGGTTGGAGAACAGCCCGAGGACGCCTGGCAGCGAGGCGATTCGATGTCCGCAGGGCGAGCTGAAACGGGCTGGGGGGCTGCCCCTCCCGCAGGGTCAGAAGCGAACAGGGAGAAAGACTGCGAGCCTCCGCGGGGAAGATGAGGATTCTGCATCCCACGGCCACCAGGAGGAGACCCTCACCGCTCACCGCGCACGCGCGAGGGGGGCCGCGTGCTGCTGGGTTCTCGGAACGTAAGGAACGTGGATCCCAACTCCTGGAAACTACTGATCACGTATCAGTTCGGCCTCTCGCTGCAGC
>NW_011159268.1:0-781 GCF_000146605.3 Meleagris gallopavo | reverse complement strand
TGGGGTCAGTGGAATGGGGGTGGGTTCGTGTGAGGTCCCTGGGGTCACCGGGGCCGTTGGGGTCACTGGGGTCATTGGAAGCCGTTCCCAGCTTTCCAGGTGTGACTCCGCCTCAGGAACTCCTCTGTCCCCTCTCATTTATTCCTCTCAGCTCCCACGAGGCGCCATGGCGTCGGCTTAACTCGCACTCCGCCATCGCACTCAGTAAAACAAGTTTTGTCCGCAGATCGTTGTCGCTTTGTTCTTTTTCTTCCTTCCTGGAGCCCAACTCCCAGCTCCCGTCCCGTCTCCCCTTCCCTTCCCATTCTGTGGCCGGGGGGGAGGAGCCACGGCCCCCGTCGCGGGCACAGACGTGCGCACAACTTCCGCTGGGTTCTGCTCACACTTTACTCCACGCTTACTAACTCACACCATACTCCAGGTGTGCTCTCACCTTCATGTGATACTCACAGTTGATACTCACAGTTTACTTGGTTTACGTCAAGAATTACTCATGCTTTCCTCTGACTTTCTCCAGGTTTTACTCCCACAACTGGCTATCACACTCTATTCCAGGTGTACTCACACCTTACTTCAACATTTATTCACACTTTACTCTGGGTTTACCCATACTTTACTCCTTCTTTACTCTGACTTTTCTCCAGGTTTTACTCACACTCTCTCCTTGATGTATTCGTCGATATGGGGTCAATATGGAGGCAATATGAGGCAATATGGGGTGAGAGGGGGTGGATATGGTGTCACTGTGGGGCCAGAGGGGGCAATATGGGGTTGCTAGGGG
>NW_011159267.1:0-561 GCF_000146605.3 Meleagris gallopavo | reverse complement strand
TTAGGAGGCAGCTTTTCACGCACAGGGTGGTGACGCACTGGAATGTGTGCTTGAGAGTCACTTCCAGGATGATCTACTCCATGATCCGTGACCAGCCCAGAGGTGAGACTGACATGCTGGTAGTTCCCCGCGTCACACTTTCTATCCTTCCTAAGAGGTGTGCTGTCACCTTTTTTCTCCTCAGCAGGGACTTGACCTGACTGCCTCGACTTCTGAAATACCATGGAGAGTGGCTCGGTGACTGCAGCGGTGAATTCCCTCGGAACTCTGGGACTCATCTCGTCAGGACCCAAAGACTCCTGGCTGTTTGGGTCCTCAGGTGGTCCAGAACCTGATCTGCCATGGCAGTGTGGGATGGGAAGGGGTGTGTGGGACTGAGGAAGCAATGGCAGTCCCCCACCCTCACCAAACCAAAGCAAAGATGAGGGCTGTGCATAATGAGCAGTTCTCAGACAAGATGGAAGCCAAAATAGGTGTTGGGTACCTGAGCCTTCTCTGGTGGTAAGCAACATGGTGCACAGAGTGCAGCCATGTGCTCCGAGCAAGGAGCACAGGTTTGTG
>NW_011159266.1:0-674 GCF_000146605.3 Meleagris gallopavo | reverse complement strand
ATCCTTCTGCGTGCTGGTTTCGCTATTAAGCGAAGCAAAGTAGAAAGGAACCTGCCCAGGAAATTCAGTCCTAGGTATAAAGTGGCAAGATGGCCGTCGTCACATCCCAACAGATGTGATCGACAAAATCAGCGCCATGTCTCCACCCACTAATAAGAAAGAGACACAATCGTTCCTGGGCGTAGTGTTCCAAACTACAGCCTCATTGTAAGCCCCCTTTATCAGGTGACGCGGAAGAAGAATGATTTTATGTGGGGTCCTGAGCAGCAGCAGGCTTTTGAGCAGATTAAACAAGAGATAGCCCGTGCCGTGGCCCTGGGGCCAGTACGGATGGAACAGGATGCGAAGAACATCCTCTACACTGCTGCTGGAGAGAAAGGTCCCACTTGGAGTTTGTGGCAAAGAGCCTCAGGAGAGACCCGAGGCCGACCCCTGGGATTCTGGAGTCGGGCGTACAGAGGGTCTGAAGAGTGCTACACTCCAACTGAGAAGGAGATCTGAGCCGCGTATGAGGGGGTTCGGGCTGCTTCCGAAGGAATTGGTACAGAAACACAGCTCCTTCTGGCACCTCGACTGCCAGTGCTGAACTGGATGTTCAAGGGAAAGGGTCCCTCCACCCATCATGCTACTGATGCCACTTGGAGTAAGTGGATTGCGCTGATTACGCAGCGAGC
>NW_011159265.1:0-538 GCF_000146605.3 Meleagris gallopavo | reverse complement strand
ACGACAGTAGTGCCAGATCTCCTGTCACTGACTACACTGCCCCTATTCCAACAGCGATTGCTCATTCCTCTCATACAGAAGTAAACAAGTGTATCTTACTCATCAGCTTCTAACTGCACCAGAACAGTTTACAGGAAAGCCATTCACACTGCAGAAGTTGGTTCTGGAGATTAACAACTACTTGCTCCTTTGAAAACCAAGAACAAACATACAACAAGAGTTACTGAAAATAAAGGTCAACACCGCAAACGGTATCAAACTGATGTTCCCTGAAAAATGCAATTCCTGAGCTATTTGACCTTCCAGTAAATTGGTTAACAACAAGTTGAATTCTACCATCCTAAAAATCTTGCAGGAATCTACCATCTCACAGGCAACAGAGTTTCTTAATTAATAGCAGAAGCCTGCCTTCATGAAAATTCAAATTAGAAACACGTAAGTATAGCATGACCAAGTTTACAAGGGTTTATAGAGCACTACTGCAAATCCAGACAAGATAAACAAACAGTTTTTATTAGCCATTTAAATGTAACTTCAA
>NW_011159264.1:0-673 GCF_000146605.3 Meleagris gallopavo | reverse complement strand
TTTGGTGAGGTGGGGACTGCCATTGCTTCCTCAGTCCCACAGACCCCTTCCCATCCCACACTGCCATGGGAGATCAGGTTCTGGACCACCTGAGGACCCAAACATCCACGAGTCTTTGGGTCCTGACGAGATGAGTCCCAGAGTTCCGAGGGAATTCACCGCTGCAGTCACCGAGCCACTCTCCATGGTATTTCACAAGTCGAGGCAGTCAGGTCAAGTCCCTGGTGAGGAGAAAAAAGGTGACAGCACACCTCTTAGGAAGGATAGAAAGTGTGACGCGGGGAACTACCAGCATGTCAGTCTCACCTCTCTGCTGGTCACGGATCATGGAGCAGATCATCCTGGAAGTGACTCTAAAGCACACATTCCAGTGCGTCACCACCCTGTGCGTGAAAAGCTGCCTCCTAATAACCAACCTAAACCTCCCCTCTCTCACTTGAAACCATTTCCCCTTGTCCTATCGCTATCCACCCTCCTAAACAGCCGTTGCCCCCTCCTGCTTATGCGCTCCCTTCGAGTCTTGGAAGGCTGTCATGAGCTATCTCCAGAGCTTTCTCTTCTCCCACAGAAACAATCCCAGTTCCCTCAACATTTCTTTCTAAGAGAGGCGCTCCAGCCCTCTGATCATCTTCGTGGCCCTTCTCTGGACCTGCTCCAAAAGCTCCACATCATT
>NW_011159263.1:0-489 GCF_000146605.3 Meleagris gallopavo | reverse complement strand
CTGGTGCTTATGGGGACGTTCAATTATCCAGATATTTGCTGGATGACCAACATGGCCAGGCACGCACAGTCCAGACGGTTCTTGCAGTACATTGAAGACAACTTTGTGATGCAGGTGGTGGTGGAGGAACCGAAGCGGGGAGGGGTGTTACTGGACCTTATTCTCACCAACAGGGATGGACTTGTTAAGGAAGTAAAGGTTGGGGGCAGTTTGGGTTGTAGTGGTCATGAGATGATGGAGTTCAAGATCCTGAGTGGAAGAAGCAAAGCAAACAGTAGGATTGCTACCCTGGACTTTAGGAGAGCCAACTTCGATCTCTTCCGGGACCTACTTGGAGCTATCCCGTGGGCTCGGGTGTTAGAAGGTAAGGGGGCCTCTGAGAGCTGGTCAGCATTTAAACAGCTCTTCTTCCAAGCTCAGGATCGGTGCGTCCCTGTGAGCAAGAAATCGGGAAAAGGTGGCAGGAGACCTGTGTGGATGAGCAAGGAG
>NW_011159262.1:0-575 GCF_000146605.3 Meleagris gallopavo | reverse complement strand
CTGCACCACCAACGACGACCCTCTGCGCTCTGCCACTCAGCCAGTTCTCAACCCACCCCACTGTCCACTCGTCTATCCCACACTTCCTCAGCTGTGTTATAAGGATGTCGTGGGAGACAGTATCAAAGGCCTTTCTAAAATCAAGGTAGACTGCATCTACCGCTCGTGCACAGTGCGCAGTGAGCGGTGAGGGTCTCCTCCTGGTGGCCGTGGGATGCAGAATCCTCATCTTCCCCGCGGAGGCTCGCAGTCTTTCTCCCTGTTCACTTCTGACCCTGCGGGAGGGGCAGCCCCCCAGCCCCGCTTCAGCTCGCCCTGCGGACATCGAATCGCCTCGCTGCCAGGCGTCCTCGGGCTGTTCTCCAACCCTTCTGTTTGCGGCCTTCAGCCCCTCCTTATCCCACACCCGGAGTCTGCCATCCCTTATTTTTCTGTCATTCTCGCTCCCATAAGCTGTCTCTAACTCCTCCCTCTCCCCCCAGCCTTAGTCCCTGCGAAGCCCTTTCCTCGCGTTTTTACTACGGGGCCCTTCTCGCCCTTCAGCACCGGCCCGCACCGCCGTAGCGGACGACCGC
>NW_011159261.1:0-689 GCF_000146605.3 Meleagris gallopavo | reverse complement strand
TACGCTCAGTCCTTTCATCCCCTGGCATGTTTTGGTGGTGGCTGTTCCCTCATCCCAGCTACTGACCCTGCACTTGGATTTGTGGCCACTGCTCAGCCTGTTGAGGTCTCTGTGGATGGCATCCCGTCCCTCTGCTGTGTCACTGCACCCCACAGCTTGGTGTCCTTAGGGTGCACTCAACCCCACTGTTGATGTCCCTGATGAAGGGGAAACCCAGATGCTTGTACAAACTGGGCGTAGAAGCCCTTGGGAGCAGCCCTGCGGAGGACTCGGGGATCCTTGTGGACAAAGAGCTGGACATAAGCCAGTAGTGTGCACTTGCAGCCCAGAAGGCCAACTGTATCCTGGGCTGCATTAAAAGAGGAGCGACCAGCAGGGAGAGGGAGATGATTGTCCCCCTCGACTCGGCTCTGGTGCGGCCCCATGTGCAGCACTGCGTCCAGGCCTGGGGCTCCAGCACGGGAATGATGTGGAGCTTTTGGAGCAGGTCCAGAGAAGGGCCACGAAGATGATCAGAGGGCTGGAGCACCTCTCTTAGAAAGAAATGTTGACGGAACTGGGATTGTTTCTGTGGGAGAAGAGAAAGCTCTGGAGATAGCTGATGACAGCCTTCCAAGACTCGAAGGGAGCGCATAAGCAGGAGGGGGCAACGGCTGTTTAGGAGGGTGGATAGCGATAGGACAAGGGGA
>NW_011159260.1:0-452 GCF_000146605.3 Meleagris gallopavo | reverse complement strand
CATCCATGTCGGTGTTTTTTAAGGGCATTGTGTGCATCCTTGTTGTGTTTTAAATTATGTTCTGCGTCTCTTCTGATTTCATTTTGCAGCCTGATGGAGTTGAAGGATTGCCTGGGCTCCTCCAGTCAGTGGTGTGAGATGTGTCCAGCAGGTAATGAACATCATGCACCCCATGTTGGTGCGCTGCTTGTATGCAGGTAGGTTTGCGATGTGATCCGACTCCCCCATGCTGACCATCCACAGCTAGATCAAGTTGCTCAGAGTCTGACCCATGCTCACCTTGGAAGGCAACCTGTGCCACTGCATCAGCACCCTCACTGTACAAGACATTTTCCTTAGATTTCACCTCCATTTTCCCTTGTTCTTTCCTTTAGGTATTGAAAGGCTGTTACCAGGTTCCCTTGGAGCCTTCACTTCTCCAGGAGGCTGAACAGCCCAGCTCTCCTTGCTTA
>NW_011159259.1:0-632 GCF_000146605.3 Meleagris gallopavo | reverse complement strand
GGCCCATCACTGCTGCTTTGGTATTTTATTGCTGGTTTAGAACTTGCACGTGCTTTGCTATTAATTGTCCAGAAGTTGTTGGTTAGTGTTCCTGCTATTATTCCAGTGTCTTTAACGATGATCGTACTGGGGAGCTGAAGCATTTGTCTGTATGGTTAGATGTTCTGCAGTTTTCAGCATGAAAAGTTTCCGTAATATCCTCAGTTTTGGGAAAAAGATATATTCTATGATTCTATTTTATTGTTTTTTTAATGAGCTGTCTGCTTTTAGGCACACTGTAATGTTCCCAGGACTCAACTACTGAATCCAGACCGACTGTTGAATGAAATAATCTCCGTCCTTTCAAAGAAGGGGTAAGTGGAAAGCAGAATGGTTTCACCTTGTACGTGCCTAAATAGTCAGTTCCATGGCCCTTAAAGCAAATATTTTGATTTGCTTTCTCTGCCCCATCTGTAAAGTACGATAGTTTTAGAAAAAGCATAGGGAACAGTAAATGAATGTGTGCATTGAAAACTGTCCACACGATGCAAAACAGTGTTAAAGGAGTTAAATGAGCTCCCATAGAGCTGTCTGATGAATATGGAGCAGTAGTGATGATGTAGCACTTAGAGGCCGATGTGAGGGTTGTCTGT
>NW_011159258.1:0-641 GCF_000146605.3 Meleagris gallopavo | reverse complement strand
AGCCAGGCCTTGACAACTTGGCTCATCTGAGCACGCGCGGCAGGGCTGTACAACGAGTTTCTTCTTCATTAAAGAACCCACATAGATTCCTAATCCAAAACGAGAACGGCAGGAGTTAATATCGACCAAAGAGCTTCCTATTCCTAGGCCTCATCCTCTTAGCCCAACTTTCCTTGCCTCATCCCCTACCCCCAACTCCTGGACGATGCCCGCAGGCTTAAGGTCACTTCTCAAAGACCCCATAGGACTCTTTTCACAGGACTCCATCAAAAAGAATGTCACACTTGTTCTTCCATACACTCAAGCTGACCCAGCAGTGCTATCACAGTCACTTAACACACACAGAAGCATCCAAACCCCGAGCATGCACATCCCCTCCTGTGGTACTGGAGGCCACAGCTCACCTTCACACCGCACTTTTACACTGATGCAGCCGCGCTACAGCTCCGTGGCTGCCACACAGGGCCTGCAGGACCTCTTTCTCTGCAAGCCCCATCTGCAGGCATTGGTTCATGAGGTTCACCACCTGCCCTCCTGAGCAAAGACAAGCACTTAGACCGAGAGCAAAGTGCCCCTGGCCCGGTCCCCCACCCTCACTCCTGTCAGACATACCCTGGTATGTGGACTCATCCCCAGAGCTT
>NW_011159257.1:0-566 GCF_000146605.3 Meleagris gallopavo | reverse complement strand
CTTTGCTTTGGTGAGGTGGGGACTGCCATTGCTTCCTCAGTCCCACACACCCCCTTCCCATCCCACACTGCCATGGCAGATCAGGTTCTGGACCACCTGAGGACCCAAACAGCCAGGAGTCTTTGGGTCCTGACGAGATGAGTCCCAGAGTTCCGAGGGAATTCACCGCTGCAGTCACCGAGCCACTCTCCATGCTATTTCAGAAGTCGAGGCAGTCAGGTCAAGTCCCTGCTGAGGAGAAAAAAGGTGACAGCACACCTCTCAGGAAGGATAGAAAGTGTGACGCGGGGACTACCAGCATGTCAGTCTCACCTCTGGGCTGGTCACGGATCATGGAGCAGATCATCCTGGAAGTGACTCTCAAGCACACATTCCAGTGCGTCACCACCCTGTGCGTGAAAAGCTGCCTCCTAATAACCAACCTAAACCTCCCCTGTCTCACTTGAAAACCATTTCCCCTTGTCCTATCGCTATCCACCCTCCTAAACAGCCGTTGCCCCCTCCTGCTTATGCGCTCCCTTCGAGTCTTGGAAGGCTGTCATGAGCTATCTCCAGAGCTTTCTCTT
>NW_011159256.1:0-502 GCF_000146605.3 Meleagris gallopavo | reverse complement strand
CCCTTCCCTTCCCCTTCCCATCCCTTCCCTTGGAATTCAACCTGCACACCCCCACAACACCTCCGCCACTTCTGCACACCCTTCTGGACCAATCCAAGCACCCCCTGGACCCTCCTGCGCACCATCTGGATGCCCCAAACCCCTCCACGACATCTCCACATTCTTCCGCGTGATTCCAGGCCTGCACAGGGGGCTCGTGGGGAATCTGTGAGGGGAAAGGTGTGAGCGGGGCTTCTGCCATGTGGAAAGAGGGGCTGGAGGTGGACAAAGCTTGCAAGGGGGAAACTGAGGGGCTGTGGGGGGCTTCTATGGCGTGGAAAGGGGGTCTGAAGATGGACAGAGGCGGTTGTGAGTGGGAAAAGAGCAGAACAAGACTTCTGTGAGCGAAAAGGGGGCCTGGGGATGGACGGGTACGTCGTGGAGGGGAACTCGAGGGCTGGAAAGGGGGAAAGGGGCCTTTTGTAGGGCGGAACGGGGGGTCGTGGGAGTGGACAGGAGGGTC
>NW_011159255.1:0-369 GCF_000146605.3 Meleagris gallopavo | reverse complement strand
GGACATCTTCTCCCCAGAGAATGCTATTTTCTCCCGGAAACAAAGCAGCTTTCTCACAAATGGGTGGCATTTTCCAACCAACTATGCTACTCTCTCCCAGAAAGAGCACTTTTCTGACAAGTACCTTCCCTTTTCTCTCAAAAATACTGCTAGGCACTCCTCAACTGGACATTTTCTCCCATCTACACCCCGTTTTCTCCCCAAAGGACCCCTTTTCACACCAAAAATACCACACTTGCCCTCCAAGAGAAGTCGGTCTTTCCCACAATTGTCCACTTTTCTCCCACGTACTTGTCATTTTCTCCCAGAAATACCACATTTCACTTGGAAATTGGGCCTGTGCTTCCAAAAAGATGGTATTTTCTCCCA
>NW_011159254.1:0-351 GCF_000146605.3 Meleagris gallopavo | reverse complement strand
GGGTGGGGTGGTCCGGCACCGAGCTGGGGGGAGGAAGGGCTGCCATCATCATTCTGGGGGACGGTTCTGCTATTCCAGAAGCGGTGAGTGCTCTGGACAGCTGCAAAAGGGAAGAGCTGATGCAGTGCACCACTGCCACCGAGCCACCGAGCCCAGATGTCTCCAGCAGCCCCGACACAGCTTCTTCCATCACAGAGCTGCCTGACTCCCCCCAGGGCCAGCCGGGAGCTCAGCAACGAGACAGATGCTGAACCTGGGCTCCTCAGCAACTCACCTGGGCAGCAGACAGCATCCCCTGAGCTGCCCGTGCCAAGCCCCACGGCTGCCCCTGCACCTCCATCGCCCAGCACC
>NW_011159253.1:0-883 GCF_000146605.3 Meleagris gallopavo | reverse complement strand
GAATGGAGGCTGACGGTGGACTACCGTGGCCTGAATGAAGTCACACCCCCATTGAGTGCTGCTGTGCCAGATATGTTAGAACTCCAATATGAATTGGAGTCAAAGGCAGCCAAATGGTACGCCACCATTGATATTGCTAACGCCTTTTTCTCCATTCCTTTGACCAAAGAATCTAGGCCACAGTTTGCTTTCACCTGGAGGGGCATTCAGTATACCTGGAATCGTTTGCCCCAGGGGTGGAAACATAGCCCAACCATTTGCCATGGGTTGATCCAAGCTGCACTGGAACAGGGAGGTGCTCCTGAGCACTTACAGTATATTGATGACATCATCGTGTGGGGCAACACAGCAAAGGAAGTTTTTGAGAAAGGAGAGCAAATAATCCAGATCCTTCTGCGTGCTGGTTTCGCTATTAAGCGAAGCAAAGTGAAAGGGCCTGGCCCAGGAAATTCAGTTCCTAGGTATAAAGTGGCAAGATGGCCGTCGTCACATCCCAACAGATGTGATCAACAAAATCAGTGCCATGTCTCCACCCACTAATAAGAAAGAGACACAATCGTTCCTGGGTGTAGTGGGTTTTTGGAGAATGCATGTTCCAAACTACAGCCTCATTGTAAGCCCCCTTTATCAGGTGACACGGAAGAAGAATGATTTTATGTGGGGTCCTGAGCAGCAGCAGGCTTTTGAGCAGATTAAACAAGAGATAGCCCGTGCCGTGGCCCTGGGGCCAGTACGGATGGAACAGGATGCGAAGAACATCCTCTACACTGCTGCTGGAGAGAAAGGTCCCACTTGGAGTTTGTGGCAGAGAGCCTCAGGAGAGACTCGAGGCCGACCCCTGGGATTCTGGAGTCGGGCATACAGAGGGTCTGAAGAGTGCTAC
>NW_011159252.1:0-410 GCF_000146605.3 Meleagris gallopavo | reverse complement strand
TTTAGGGAAATCTACTATTCTTGGAAAGGTGTCATATTAAGGGAAGAATCTGGTATTTCTGGAGAAATGTCATGTTTGGGATAGAAAGGTATTTCTGGTAGAAAACGTAGAGTCTTCGGTGATAAAACTGGAATTTCTGGGGCAGAATATCATATTTTGGGAGAAAGCTACTATTTCTCGGAGAAAACGTCATATTTCTGGTTGAAAGACGGTACTGATGGGAGAAAACGTCCTATTTCTGGTTGAAAATGGTATTTGTGGGAGGAAACTGCAGTTCCTGGCAGAAAATGGCATATTTTTGGGAGAAAGCGGCTATTTGCGGTATAAAATGTCGTATATTTGCGATAAAACTGGCATTTATGGAGAAAATATCATATTTTGGGGAAAATCTACTATTCTTGGAAAAGGTG
>NW_011159251.1:0-790 GCF_000146605.3 Meleagris gallopavo | reverse complement strand
TGTTTTCTTAAGGATTCATTATCTTCTCTGAGCTCGTCCCGACATTTGCTGATCTCTCTCAGCGACGATTCAAGCTTTTTCACTTCTGCATCCTTCTGCTGTAGAAATATCACATTTCAGACATGATGAACCAGAGCATTTTAGAAACAACTACAATTTCAGTATTCAACCGATCCAACAAACTTCCATTTCCATATTTCAAGTGCTTTAAAGAGAGAAGCATTAAAGCTGGCAAGCACACGATGGCTTCAGATAGCAAACACCAAGCTAAATGGCACCTAAGGCAATAAGCATCCTTAAGTTACCCACCTCTTTCAGTTTGTCCAGACAGGCCTCTCGCTCCCTCAGAGCATCTTCTCTTTCCAGGAGCTGGAAAAATCAAGGAAAAAAAGTTGAAATGGCTCCAAAAACCCATTGGATTTTCACTAAATCCCAACTTTGCCCTGCAGATGGGGTTTTGTTTTTATTTTTGTCTTTATATATGATGTTACACTACAGCTGACTAATTGGAAGTGTGCTGATGGCCATCTGTGCTCAGCTCCCTCTCACGCTAACACAAATGACTTTGACTTGTGGCAGCATTGCCTGGCCTTCTGAAACACAAAAGGCAACCCCACCTGGCTGTTCATGCAGGAACAAAAGACCATTAACAGTCAGCATTTACTTCCAGAACTACTGGTTAATGAGATTACCTGCTAGGAAACAGGCTCTGATGCCCTGAACTCTAGACTGCTACTTGGTTTCTTCAATTAGTGGGAAGAACCCTGGGAAAGATCCATTTCCCTGCCAG
>NW_011159250.1:0-756 GCF_000146605.3 Meleagris gallopavo | reverse complement strand
AACCTCCCCTGTCTCACTTGAAAACCATTTCCCCCTTGTCCTATCGCTATCCACCCTCCTAAACAGCCGTTGCCCCCTCCTGCTTATGCGCTCCCTTCGAGTCTTGGAAGGCTGTCATGAGCTATCTCCAGAGCTTTCTCTTCTCCCACAGAAACAATCCCAGTTCCCTCAACATTTCTTTCTAAGAGAGGTGCTCCAGCCCTCTGATCATCTTCGTGGCCCTTCTCTGGACCTGCTCCAAAAGCTCCACATCATTCCCGTGCTGGAGCCCCAGGCCTGGACGCAGTGCTGCACATAGGGCCCCACACCAGAGCCGAGTCGAGGGGGACAATCACCTCCCTCTCCCTGCTGGTCGCTCCTCTTTGAATGCAGCCCAGGATACAGTTGGCCTTCTGGGCTGCAAGTGCACACTACTGGCTTATGTCCAGCTCTTTGTCCACCAGGATCCCCGAGTCCTCCGCAGGGCTGCTCCCAAGGGCTTCTACGCCCAGTTTGTACAAGCATCTGAGTTTCCCCTTCATCAGGGACATCAACAGTGGGGTTGAGTGCACCCTAAGGACACCAAGCTGTGGGGTGCAGTGACACAGCAGAGGGACGGGATGCCATCCACAGAGACCTCAACAGGCTGAGCAGTGGCCACAAATCCAAGTGCAGGGTCAGTAGCTGGGATGAGGGAACAGCCACCACCAAAACATGCTAGGGGATGAAAGGACTGAGCGTAGTCCTGCTCCATAAGGCCTGGGAGTACTGGTGGGT
>NW_011159249.1:0-747 GCF_000146605.3 Meleagris gallopavo | reverse complement strand
TGCATGGCTGGTCAGGTTATGGGATCAGGAGCAGAAAGTGTTATGGTTAATAGGGCCGGAAATAGGCAAAGCTAGCCACCACAACATTACATCCTGCTGTCAGGCAGAGACTATATGCTGCCATCCAGTATACCAATGAGAACCACTCAGTAATAGATTGGTTAATGGCAGAATGCCGGATGGTCTGGCCAAATAAAACAGATATTCCATTAAACATAGGGCTATGGTCCTCCATGGAGGACCCTCAAAATTACATTCACGAGTTAGGCATGAGAGAAGCAATATATGAAGACTCGTATGATAGCCCAGACATGATCAAGGTCTCGGCAGGCACGCGAAATTTAATTTTACAACAGGCCCCTTCCCACCTATATGGGACCTAGGTTTCGATATTAAACCCTCCGGTGACCTCGGAAGCCGTAGTTCAGCAGGCTGCTCAGATAATAGCTGATCTGGGGGAGACAGAACGCATGCGGACTAGGCGCAACATTTGGATGTTAGAAGAAGCTGAGGTCCTGCCGGTGACTAAAACCAAGACGCCGGCTATTCGAGCTCCTTGATCGGGACCCATGAGGGTTTCTCGAAAACAAATGTTTAATGACCTAATTTGAGCTGAGGTCCAATTTGCTAAGATTGACCGCCAGCCCAACCATGTCCTTCTCCAGCTTTGGAGACAGCTAAAGGACAATCAAAAATTTCAAAACTACCCTAAGAAACCAAGGGTAAGAATTATAGAGAGGATACCGA
>NW_011159248.1:0-471 GCF_000146605.3 Meleagris gallopavo | reverse complement strand
TCCACCCTCCTAAACAGCCGTTGCCCCCTCCTGCTTATGCGCTCCCTTCGAGTCTTGGAAGGCTGTCATGAGCTATCTCCAGAGCTTTCTCTTCTCCCACACAAACAATCCCAGTTCCCTCAACATTTCTTTCTAAGAGAGGTGCTCCAGCCCTCTGATCATCTTCATGGCCCTTCTCTGGACCGGCTCCAAAAGCTCCACATCATTCCCGTGCTGGAGCCCCAGGCCTGGACGCATTGCTGCACATGGGGCCGCACACCAGAGCCGAGTCGAGGGGGACAATCACCTCCCTCTCCCTGCTGGTCGCTCCTCTTTGAATGCAGCCCAGGATACAGTTGGCCTTCTGGGCTGCAAGTGCACACTACTGGCTTATGTCCAGCTCTTTGTCCACCAGGATCCCCGAGTCCTCCGCAGGGCTGCTCCCAAGGGCTTCTACGCCCAGTTTGTACAAGCATCTGGCTTTCCCCTTCA
>NW_011159247.1:0-676 GCF_000146605.3 Meleagris gallopavo | reverse complement strand
TATTGAATTAAGGCCCGGTAAGCATTAGCCAGGCCCCAAATAATTTGGGCCTCCTCAGATCTTCCTGAGCCGCGACATTCCTGTCTCAAATATCTGTTTAAATTTTCAGGGTCTTTCAGGTGTTCTGGAGTAAAGTTCCATGACACCGAAGATTTCCATCTCTCTAAAGTCTCCCCCAGGCCTCTCCACATTCCCTGCCACTCAGTATTTACTGGTTTTGGGGCAGACTTCCTCAAAATATAATAAATACTAATAATAAGTGAAATGGTGAGCAGTACATTCACAGAGATGAATAACGTGATCAGGTGAGCATTGAAAATCTGCATAAAGAATTCAAAGAGAGGCTGGAAACCTGCTTAAAAATCCCCAACCCTGTAAAATTAGCAGCTCCCTCTGGAATGGTATGCCACATAATATGCAGATGCCACACAGTTATTTCCATCCATGTTTTCAATTGACTATATATACCTATTGCTCCATAGAGCAAAGTGGTGAACTTAATTAAGGCCCAGTATGTTTTTAGCATTAAGAAAGAAGAAACAGTGGCATGTAGCCCCTCAAAAGGCAGTTTCAGTAGAGAAAGCATTTTTTTTCTTTTACAGAAGCAAGATAGCAAGGCTCCAAGTTTACAAATATCCTAGAGTATTGGCAGTCCGCCTGGACTTTTCAAGGTCAC
>NW_011159246.1:0-325 GCF_000146605.3 Meleagris gallopavo | reverse complement strand
CTTTTTCTTTCCCTTTTTTTTTTTTTTCCTTCTTTTTTTTTCCTCAAGTAAGCGTTTTACAGTACCAATAACTATACTATACTAATAGTTATAATACCTACTCCCAGCAACAGCCCTTGGTATAAGGACAACTAAAGCTACCCATGTGTTTAGAGTGGATGTCATGCATGTCCTGTGGAGTAAGCAGAAAAGTTAGAATCATTGAGAAACAGCATCCCTTCAAAACAAGTTTGGAAGGGATCAGTGGCAGAAACAAGCGCTAAGCAGAGGTTGGTCCGGCCTGCTGATTTAGCGCAGGTGACCCACATGTGTTGCCGCGGGTTGA
>NW_011159245.1:0-514 GCF_000146605.3 Meleagris gallopavo | reverse complement strand
AACATCATGCACCCCATGTTGGTGCGCTGCTTGTATGCAGGAGGTTTGCGATGTGATCCGATCCCCCATGCTGACCATCCACAGCTAGATCAAGTTGCTCAGAGTCTGAGCCAGGCTCACCTTGAAAGGGCCAGCACATCCACCATGTCTCTGGCAACCTGTGCCACTGCCTCAGCACCCTCACTGTACAAGACATTTTCCTTAGATTTCACCTCCATTTTCCCTTGTTCTTTCCTTGAGGTATTGAAAGGCTGTTACCAGGTTCCCTTGGAGCCTTCACTTCTCCAGGAGGGGAGGCCGAACAGCCCAGCTCTCCTTGCTTACAGGAGAGGGGTTCCATCCTTGGGTTCGTGTTTGTGGCTGTACTCTGGATGCACTCGCACAGCTCCATGTCTCCCTGCACTGAGGACTCCACATCTGGACGCAGCACTGCAGGTGAGGCCTGACCAGCGCAGAGCAGAGGGATGGGGATCTCCTCCCTTCGCCCGCTGACTGCGCATCTTTGGATGCAGCC
>NW_011159244.1:0-497 GCF_000146605.3 Meleagris gallopavo | reverse complement strand
AGTCTTCTAGGTTCCATGCTCTTGTTGGTATCCTCTCTATAATTCTTACCCTTGGTTTCTTTGGGTAGTTTTGAAATGTTTGATTGTCCTTTAGCTGTCTCCAAAGCTGGAGAAGGACATGGTTGGGCTGGCGGTCAATCTTAGCAAATTGGACCGCAGCTCGAATTAGGTCATTAAACATTTGTTTTCGGGAAACCCTTATGGGTCCCGATCGAGGAGCTCGAATAGCCGGCGTCTTGGTTTTAGTCACCGGCAGGACCTCAGCTTCTTCTAACATGCGAATGTTGCGCCTGGTCCGTAGGCGTTCTGTCTCCCCCAGATCAGCAACTATCCGAGCAGCCTGCTGAACTACGGTTTCCGAGGTCACCAGAGGGTTTAATATCGAAACCAAGGTCCCATATAGGTGGGAAGGGGCCTCTTGTAAAATTAAATCTCGCATGCCCGCCGAGAACTGGATCATATCCGGGCTATCCTACGAGTCTTCATATATTGCTTCT
>NW_011159243.1:0-393 GCF_000146605.3 Meleagris gallopavo | reverse complement strand
GGGCTGTCCTCCCCTCCCCGTCCTCGGAGCATTGCTCCCCAAGCCCCTCCCATAACACAGAAATAGCTTCCCCAGCATCCTCCCCCCCACTCACCCCAGCTCTGTGCAAAGCAGCACAGGATCCCCAAATGCCCATTTCCCACGTGATGCTCTGGGCACGGCTGGGCTCCAGGCTGCCAGCACTGATCACAGCAGGAGTCAACTCCTCGAAGGAGCTGCGTGCCCTTGTGCCAGTGCAGGAGCTGTGCCAGGCTCTTGTCCCCCCCCATTTACCCCCCCCCACCCCCCCAGGCTCTGCTCCCAGCCTCTCAGGCAAGGACTGGGGGAGCTTTGGGTTTGATTTGAGTTTTTCCCCTTTGTGGCACCATCCAGGGCTCTGCTTCCCTGCAGGAA
>NW_011159242.1:0-520 GCF_000146605.3 Meleagris gallopavo | reverse complement strand
TACCTATTTTATCCCCAAACATGACATTTTCTCCAGAAATACCAGATTTCTTCCCTTAAATATGACATCTTTTCCAAGAAATAGTACATTTTCCCCAAAATATGATATTTTCTCCAAGAAATGCCAGTTTAATCGCAAATATACGACATTTTATACCGCAAATAGCTGCTTCTCCCAAAAATATGCCATTTTCGGCCAGGAACTGCAGTTTCCTCCCACAAATACCATTTTTCTACAAGAAATATGACTTTTCTCCCAGAAATATCAGATTTGCCCCCAAAACATGACATTTCTTCAAGAAATACGGGTTTTCTCCCAAAATATGATATTTGCTCCAGAAATTCCAGTTTTATCACCGAAGACTCTACGTTTTTCACCAGAAATACATTTTCTATCCCCAAACATGACATTTTCTCCAGAAATACCAGATTTCTTCCCTTAAATATGACACCTTTCCAAGAAATAGTAGATTTTCCCCAAAATATGATATTTCTCCAAGAAATGCCAGTTTTATCGCAAA
>NW_011159241.1:0-655 GCF_000146605.3 Meleagris gallopavo | reverse complement strand
GAACCAACCTAAACCTCCCTGTCTCACTTGAAACCATTTTCCCCTTGTCCTATCGCTATCCACCCTCCTAACAGTCCGTTGCCCCTCCTGCTTATGCGCTCCCTTCGAGTCTTGGAAGGCTGTCATGAGCTATCTCCAGAGCTTTTCTCTTCTCCCACAGAACAATCCCAGTTCCCTCAACATTTCTTTCTAAGAGAGGTGCTCCAGCCCTCTGATCATCTTCGTGGCCCTTCTCTGGACCTGCTCCAAAAGCTCCACATCATTCCCGTGCTGGAGCCCCAGGCCTGGACGCAGTGCTGCACATGGGGCCGCACACCAGAGCCGAGTCGAGGGGGACAATCACCTCCCTCTCCCTGCTGGTCGCTCCTCTTTGAATGCAGCCCAGGATACAGTTGGCCTTCTGGGCTGCAAGTGCACACTACTGGCTTATGTCCAGCTCTTTGTCCACCAGGATCCCCGAGTCCTCCGCAGGGCTGCTCCCAAGGGCTTCTACGCCCAGTTGGTACAAGCATCTGGGTTTCCCCTTCATCAGGGACATCAACAGTGGGGTTGAGTGCACCCTAAGGACACCAAGCTGTGGGGTGCAGTGACACAGCAGAGGGACGGGATGCCATCCACAGAGACCTCAACAGGCTGAGCAGTGGGCACAAATCCA
>NW_011159240.1:0-802 GCF_000146605.3 Meleagris gallopavo | reverse complement strand
GGGAGGCAAAGCAAGGCAAGGCAAAGAATGGAAAGCAAAGGAGCAACTGAAAGCAAAGCCAAGAAACATACTCTGAACAGGAAAGGAATGCTTGCAACAAGGAACAAGATCACGCAAAGAAAGCAGCTGGAAAGACAAAGAACCCACAAATAGGAACAAAGACAACGCAAAGCAAACAAAAAAGCCTCACTACAGAAAAAAATAAAATAAAAAAAAAGACAAAACAAAACAAGGAATGAAAACGAAGCAAAGCAAAGCGAGGATGAGAAATACAAGAGGAAAGCCAATGAATTCAATACACTAGCATGGCAAAGCAAAGAATCCTAGCAAAGTAAAGAGAGAACAAAGCTCACCAGTGCTTAACAATGGAAAGAAAGAACCAAAATTTAACAGCAATGCAAGGCCCCGATACCAACAATACCCAAAGAGCAAACCAAAGCCAGGAAAAACCAGGAAAAGGAAAGAACGAGTATGTAAAAAAAGGCCAAGGAGAGCAAAGCAAAATCACTTGAAATCCTCACAAACAGAGGGGAATACGCTCAGGAAAGGAAAAAGACAGTTCCAAGAATAGAAACAAAAGGGAAAATAAAAACAAACCCTGGAAAAAAAACCCAATGCATTGCAATGCAGAAGGAGCAGGAAACCAAGGCAGAAAGCACAGAAAAACAACATGGAAAACAAACCGAGGAAACCAACATCAACCCATGCAGCAGCAGCAGCCTCTGCAGCAACATGAAAATGCAAAAAAATACTAGGTCATGGCAAAGCACAGATGACCACCGAGTGTGCAGGAGGCCAAAAT
>NW_011159239.1:0-852 GCF_000146605.3 Meleagris gallopavo | reverse complement strand
GGTAAGGCCGAATCCACCATCAATTTCACATTCTCTCTCCTTATAAATTCTGTTGATACCATATTTAGGAAATCACTTAGTATTACCTCAGATTGTTGACACTGTTTTTCAATTATTTCGGGGTTCCCTATTTTTCTTTTATATCTAGGGGCGAGAATCCGCGGATCCCTCCGCCCTTCTAAGTCACGGAACCGGGCCGAACCAGCCGTAAACCATTGACACATCCAAAGATGCGCAGTCAGCGGGCGAAGAGAGGAGATCCCCATCCCTCTGCTCTGCGCTGGTCAGGCCTCACCTGCAGTGCTGCGTCCAGATGTGGAGTCCTCAGTGCAGGGAGACATGGAGCTGTGTGAGTGCATCCAGAGTACAGACCACAAACACGAACCCAAGGATGGAACCCCTCTCCTGTAAGCAAGGAGAGCTGGGCTGTTCAGCCGCCTGGGAGAAGAAAGGGCTCCAAAGGGGAACCCTGGTAACAGCCTTTCAATACCTAAAGGAAGAACAAGGGAAAATGGAGGTGAAATCTAAGGAAAATAATCTTGTACAGTGAGGGTGGCTGAGGCAGTGGCACAGGTTGCCAGAGACATGGTGGATGTGCTGGCCCTTTCAAGGTGAGCCTGGCTCAGACTCTGAGCAACTTGATCTAGCTGTGGATGGTCAGCATGGGGGAGTCGGATCACATCGCAAACCTACCTGCATACAAGCAGCGCACCAACATGGGGTGCATGATGTTCATTACCTGCTGGACACATCTCACACCACTGACTGGAGGAGCCCAGGCAATCCTTCAACTCCATCAGGCTGCAAAATGAAATCAGAAGAGACGCAGAACAGAATTTAAAACACAACGAG
>NW_011159238.1:0-564 GCF_000146605.3 Meleagris gallopavo | reverse complement strand
TTGTCGGCATCGGAATCGCACTCCTTCGGTCTCATGCTCAGAGAAGCGGCATTCCCTCTGAACAGCTCCGGAGACTATGCCGTTGCTGGCCGAGAAATCGCGCTTCTCCCCGAACGCCGCTTTCTGCCGTCAGCAGCGGTCTCGCGTTTCTCGCTTGCCGAGAACGAGCTCTTCAGCCGGCTGCTTTTCTCCGACGAGTGAGCGGGCTCCTGTGCGCACATCGGAAAGGAGCGGTTTGCACTTCGCCTTGGCTACATGCAGAATGCACTCGTCTAGCTCCGAATACTATGTCTCTGCCTTTATTTCGAGGCAAAATTCGTCCCTGTGAGGTTCTCCACTGCTACACATCTGCATTCAGAGAGGAAAAGAGTGGATGGGAAAAACCCGCTCTAATAAGGCATTTGCAATTTCGAGGAACGGCAGACGTAGTGCTCTCTGGGAGAGCGTTTCAGAAAGAGGGAGAGATCCTTTCAGGACTTCGGAGAAAAACCCCCACTCGCAGGTAGTGCAGGAGGCTGAATTCGCACTTGTCGGTATCGGAATCGCACTCCTTCGCTCTCACGC
>NW_011159237.1:0-594 GCF_000146605.3 Meleagris gallopavo | reverse complement strand
CTAGCTGTGGATGGTCAGCATGGGGGAGTCGGATCACATCGCAAACCTACCTGCATACAAGCAGCGCACCAACATGGGGTGCATGATGTTCATTACCTGCTGGACACATCTCACACCACTGACTGGAGGAGCCCAGGCAATCCTTCAACTCCATCAGGCTGCAAAATGAAATCAGAAGAGACGCAGAACATAATTTAAAACACAACAAGGATGCACACAATGCCCTTAAGAAACACCCACCGCATGGATGCAATTAGCACATGAATTACAGCCATCCAGATTGAGATCCTCCAGAAAAGCAGAGCTCACAGCTCTGAAATCAAGCAGGAATCACTCACCCCATTCTAAGGGCTCACCCCACACCCCAAAGGAAGCAGTCTCCAGATTCACATGCTGCTCTTACACCTAGCAGCCCTTCAGCGCACTTGCCATCCCCCAAAAAGACAAGATCAGATCACAGCCCTGAAAGAAAAAAAGAAACCACTTACCCCATTCCAAGGACCAATACTCCCCCACACTCTCAAGTGAAGGAAGCAGCTTCCAGCTCCAAATACCTACCAGCCCTTAAGTACGCTCAGGGGTTCCCTGCTAAAA
>NW_011159236.1:0-515 GCF_000146605.3 Meleagris gallopavo | reverse complement strand
CCCTTGTTCTGCCAGTCCAGGTCTATTTGGGCCACCTCAATTCTGGCAGCTTGGTCTACCTGATGGTTATTTTGCTGTTCTTCTGTAGCCCGACTCTTGGGCACATGAGCATCTACATGGCGCACCTTTACAACCATATTCTTTGTTCGGGCGGCAATATCTTTCCACAATTCAGCAGCCCAAATAGGTTTACTCTTTCTTTGCCAGTTATTTTGCTCCCACTGCTGTAACCATCCCCATAGAGCATTTGCCACCATCCATGAGTCAGTGTAAAGATAAAGCATTGGCCACCTCTCCCGTTCAGCAACATCCAAGGCCAGCTGGACAGCCTTTACCTCTGCAAATTGGCTCGATTCTCCTTTTCCTTCAGTGGCCTCTGCAACTTGTCGTGTGGGGCTCCACACAGCGGCTTTCCATCTGCGATGCTTTCCCACAATACGACATGATCCATCTGTGAACAGAGCATATTTCTTTTCATTTTCTGGTAGTTCATTGTATGGTGGGGCCTCTTTTGC
>NW_011159235.1:0-366 GCF_000146605.3 Meleagris gallopavo | reverse complement strand
ACAACTGGTATTTTTGGTAGAAATGTAATATTTCTGGAAGAAAGGTGCAATTCCTGGGAGAAAACGTCATTTTTGGGGCAGAAAGCTGCCATTTCTGAGAGAAGGCCTACTTGCGGGCGAAAACTGGTATTTCTGGTAGGAAACGCTGAGTTTTTGGTGAGAAAACTGGCATTTCTGGTACAAAATGTCATATTCCTGGGAGAAAGCTGGTATTTCTGGGAGAAAATGTCCTGTTTCTGGTTGAAAAATGGTATTTGTGGGAGGAAACTGCTGTTGCTGGCAGAAAATGGCATGTTTTCGGGAGAAAACTGGTATTTGTGGTGGGAAATGTCATATTTTTGTGATAAAACTGTCACTTGTTGGAGA
>NW_011159234.1:0-718 GCF_000146605.3 Meleagris gallopavo | reverse complement strand
GAGGCAGCTTTTCACGCACAGGGTGGTGACGCACTGGAATGTGTGCTTGAGAGTCACTTCCAGGATGATCTGCTCCATGATCCGTGACCAGCACAGAGGTGAGACTGACATGCTGGTAGTTCCCCGCGTCACACTTTCTATCCTTCCTAAGAGGTGTGCCGTTCACCTTTTTTTCTCCTCACCAGGGACTTGACCTGACTGCCTCGACTTGTGAAATACCATGGAGAGTGGCTCGGTGACTGCAGCGGTGAATTCCCTCGGAACTCTGGCACTCATCTCGTCAGGACCCAAAGACTCGTGGATGTTTGGGTCCTCAGGTGGTCCAGAACCTGATCTCCCATGGCAGTGTGGGATGGGAAGGGGTCTGTGGGACTGAGGAAGCAATGGCAGTCCCCACCTCACCAAACCGAAGCAAAGATGAGGGCTGTGCATAATGAGCAGTTCTCAGACAAGATGGAAGCAAAGATGTTGTTGGGTACCTGAGCCTTCTCTGGTGGTAAGCAACATCGTGCACAGAGTGCAGCCATGTGCTCCGAGCAAGGAGCACAGGTTTGTGCAAAGAGGCCCGGATGCAGGGCAGTGCCTTCATGACTGTATTGTGTCCAACAGGTGGCAGCAGAGCTGCGGTGCTCCCAAGTGCCGTAACAACTGCCCGGAGAGATGTGTTGGTCTCTGTGGAAACAGCAAGGAAGTGGAATGTGCATTTCCCGGCATGCCC
>NW_011159233.1:0-646 GCF_000146605.3 Meleagris gallopavo | reverse complement strand
GTGCTCTTTAACATCTTTATCAATGACATCGATGATGGAATCGAGTGCACCCTCAGCAAGTTTGCTGACAACACCAAGCTGAGTGGTGCGGTTGACACGGTGGAAGCAAGGCATGCCATTCAGAGGGACCTCGACAGGCTTGAAAGGTGGGCTCAGGTGAACCTAATGAGGTTCAACACAGCAAAGTGCAAGGTTTTGCACTTGGGCCGGAGGAATCCCAGGCATCTATACAGACTGGGAGGAGCAATCCTTGAGAGCAGCCCTGCAGAGAAGGACCTGGGGGTCCTGATGGATGAAAAACTTAACATGAGCCAGCAGCATGCTCTTGCAGCTCGGAAAGCAAATGGTATCCTGGGCTCCATCAGAACAGGGGTGGCTAGCAGGGACAGGGAGGTGATTGTCCCCCTCTACTCTGCTCTTGTGAGGTCCCATCTGGAGTACCGTGTCCAGGTCTGGAGCCTCCACTACCAGAAAGACAGGGAGCTGTTGGAGAGGGTCCAGAGGAGGGCCACAAAGATGATCAGAGGGCTGGAGCATCTCCCCTATGAAGATAAGCTGAGGGAGCTGGGCTTGTTCAGCCTGGAGAAAAGAAGGCTGCGGGGTGACCTCATTGCAGCCTTTCAGTACCTAAAGGGAGCCTACAAAC
>NW_011159232.1:0-326 GCF_000146605.3 Meleagris gallopavo | reverse complement strand
TTTCTGGGAGAAAACGGCCGTTCCTGGCAGAAAATAGTCGGATTTTTGCAAGAAAACCTGGTTATTCTGAGAGAAAATCTGACCTTTTTGGGGAGAAATCTGTTATTTCTTGGAGATAATGTCATATTTTGGGGGAGAAAACTGGTATTTCTGGGAGGAAATGTTTTATTTTTGTGGAGAAAATGGGTATTTCTGGGAGATAGCGACATTTTTCTGGGAGAAAAGTGCCATTTTTTGCAGAAAATGCCGTATTTTCAGGGAGAAACCTGAGATTTGTCATAGAAACTCTCGTATTTCTGGGAGAAAGCGGGGATTTCTGGTAGAAA
>NW_011159231.1:0-594 GCF_000146605.3 Meleagris gallopavo | reverse complement strand
TTGCAAATGCATATCAAGGTGAGGGTTCAAAGGCTGTGAACTCCCCCTCGGAGCCACTTATTTACATCAGAGAAAGAAAACTTGAGACACAGCTTCCCTTAACATTCTCTGACACCTGGCTTATACTTCACCTGGTTGCCAAGGTCTCTACTGGTATTCTCCTTTGACATGCCCAGTTCAGAGAAAATTTAAAATTCTCACCTCAGCACTGCAAGTGGCTCTCCCAGAGATGGATGCCTAAACTTCAGGCCTAACTCAGCTTTATAATGCCTATGTTTCTCTAAAGATCTGTTCCTAAGGTAGTGAGCCAGCTCACGACATACAGTTTGGGATTAAAATGAAAAGCTATCAGAGGGGAAATAAGTAAGCATGGGTTTCCTTTGTGCACTTGTATTGTCTCAGTTTTCTTGAACACAGAACTACGGGGATTCCTCAGCACAGTATGAAAGATAGAACATGGCAGTGCAATGGACTGCACCTTAATGAGCTTCTAAACTTCATTTCATTTTGTTCTGAAAAGACACCCAGGAAAACGAGTAACACTACCTCATTGTGTGATACTGCCTTGAACAATCTCCATAGCAGCTCATTACC
>NW_011159230.1:0-528 GCF_000146605.3 Meleagris gallopavo | reverse complement strand
CCTCGGCTCTTCTTGACATTTAGCAGGGCCATTTCTGACACTTTTCCTTCCTCCTCTCCCAACTGCCTGACAGCACCTGCTGTCCTCTTTGTCCTCCCTTTGTGATACGTGCTCCCAGGCACCTCCAACTCACGTGCTGGGCTCAGATTTGCCCTGTGGCAGTGCCACCGCAGCTGGATCCAAAGGACTGCATCTGCCTTGGGGGCCGCCCTGGTTTCTCCTCAGAGGCCACCTTCAACCTCCAGGGACAGCACCTGGGCACCTGCACTCTGTACACGTGCATACGAACACACGGCTTGTAACATCTGAGCACCTCCTGCTCCAGAGGGAGCATCCAAGCGCTCCGAGCCATAGCGGAGAAAATGACAGCTGCTAAAACAAGGGCCAATCACCGAGCGCTACGGAAACACGTGGCTTACAAAGGGACACAAAATGGAGGCTCCTCCCTATGGCTTGTGGACTGAAACAAAATGGTGCCTCTGAAGTTTCACAAAATGGCGGCAGCTCACTCTGGAACGCAGACTGAAA
>NW_011159229.1:0-796 GCF_000146605.3 Meleagris gallopavo | reverse complement strand
ACTCCCTGGTCTGTTTCGTCCCTCTGATTATTACTGCTGACTGGTAGTTCAGGCCGGCAGCCATGAAGTCGCCGAGAGAAGCCTGTGGGCTGTCAAACGGGACTTTGAGGCACTGGCGTGGTGTCACGGCTCCAGCCCGGTGCAGCCCGGTGCTGTGACTAAGGGGGTGGAGGGACAAACGAACCCATGAACCAGGAAAGGGGGAAGAGAGGTAGTGAAAAGGTAGGGAGATGGGCCTAACAACAAAACAGCGGCAACGAGCTCAGGGAGAAAATACTACTTTTCTAAGGAGGACAGCGGAATGCAAGATTCAGAAAACAGATGAGGTTTTCCAAAAGCAAGTGTCGAGTCTTGCACCTTGGAAGGAATAGCCGCAACTATCAGTACAGGTTGGGACACGACCTGCTGGACAGGAGCTCTGCGGTGCGCAACCTGGAGGTCCAGGTGGACCACAGGTTGGCCATGGGCCAGCAGGGTGCCCTGGTGGCCAAGAAGGCCAATGGGATCCTACAGGGCATTCAAAGGAGCGTGGCCAGCAGGTCAAGGCAGGTGATCCTCTCCCTCCTCTCTGCCCTGGTCAGGCCTCACCCGGAGTACTGCGCCCGGTTCGGGGCTCCCCGGTCAAAAAAAAAGTACGGGATCTCCTGGAAAGAGTCCAGCCGAGGGCCACGAAGATGATCAAGGGCCTGGAGCACCTCTCTTGTGAGGAAAGGCTGAGCGACCTGGCTCTGTTCAGTCTTGAGAAAAGAAGACGCAGAGGGGATCTGATCAATGTCTCTATCTAAGGTGACGGAGG
>NW_011159228.1:0-538 GCF_000146605.3 Meleagris gallopavo | reverse complement strand
CAACTGCCCGGAGAGATGTGTTGGTCTCTGTGGAAACAGCAAGGAACTGGAATCTGCATTTCCCGGCATGCCCCGGAACCTCACTTTGCTGACTGGTCATTGTCTGCCCAGCAGGTAAGGGCGATGCACAGCCGCCAGCGTTTACCCATTCCAGAGCCCGGCATACAATAGGGTTCCCCCAGAGCTCTGAATTGCGCTTCATGGTGCCCAGAAGGCTGCCTATCCTCTTTGTTCTGTGTCTTGCTTGTCTCTGGTCTTGCACTGTTTTCACTATTACATTCTCTTGTCCTCCGATTTTTGTGTTCCTTGCCCCATTCTCTTGGCCTAATGACCCCTTGGCTTTGTGTTGCCACATTCATGTCGGCATTCAGTTTTGGCGTTCCCTGCCGTATTGTCTGGGCCGTCATCCTTGGCATTTCCTTCCATGTTCTCTTGGCCCTTGCCTTTGCCTGGGCATTCCCTTGCCCTCCTGTTTTTGTGGAACCCGCACCTGGGGCGGGGTGCAGCCCTGCGAGCACAGCTGGGGGCAGTTTGGCTG
>NW_011159227.1:0-553 GCF_000146605.3 Meleagris gallopavo | reverse complement strand
CGTACTTCTTGGATTGCTCTGCTGTTCAAGATGGAGCAATTCTTTCAGGTACCACTGCACCGCTGCTGTTGGCTTCTAATTCTTGCTTTGTTTGTTTGTTTTGCACAGACTGCTTTTCAAGCCTCCTTTTTCTTTCCAGTCAGAGTGAGAATTGCACTGGGAGGTGTATGAACCTGGTTGTGCCTGTACATAAAGAGAACAGCAGCAGAGCCTCACAGGTGACTGCTGCCAGCTCTCGTTGTAGGCAGGAGCACGTAACTGTGCCAAATCCCTTGTGATGGGTTTGATTCATTTTTGCCAGAGAAATCCTTGTAGATACTGCAGGTACTGCAGCAGGGTGATGAGCTGAGATGAAGATATGGGTTTTAGTAGTGCTTTAAGTTGAGTGGAGGAACTTTTGAATGAGGGTTATGTGCTTTCTTTGGGACCATAAGGTTTTTTTGCGGAGGGAAAGAGCCAGCTTTTCATGGGCTATATGTAGCCTTTGGCAAGGGCAGACAATGCAATCTGTCAGTAAGCCATTGGAGGTGCTTCAGGTTTGTAAACTTGTCCT
>NW_011159226.1:0-896 GCF_000146605.3 Meleagris gallopavo | reverse complement strand
GGTGCGGCCCCATGTGCAGCACTGCGTCCAGGCCTGGGGCTCCAGCACAGGAGTGATGTGGAGCTTTTGGAGCAGGTCCAGAGAAGGGCCACGAAGATGATCAGAGGGCTGGAGCACCTCTCTTAGAAAGAAATGTTGAGGGAACTGGGATTGTTTCTGTGGGAGAAGAGAAAGCTCTGGAGATAGCTCATGACAGCCTTCCAAGACTCGAAGGGAGCGCATAAGCAGGAGGGGGCAACGGCTGTTTAGGAGGGTGGATAGCGATAGGACAAGGGGAAATGGTTTTCAAGTGAGACAGGGGAGGTTTAGGTTGGTTATTAGGAGTCAGCTTTTCACGCACAGGGTGGTGACGCACTGGAATGTGTGCTTGAGAGTCACTTCCAGGATGATCTGCTCCATGATCCGTGACCAGCACAGAGGTGAGACTGACATGCTGGTAGTTGCCGCGTCACACTTTCTATCCTTCCTAAGAGGTGTGCTGTCACCTTTTTTCTCCTCACCAGGGACTTGACCTGACTGCCTCGACTTGTGAAATACCATGGAGAGTGGCTCGGTGACTGCAGCGGTGAATTCCCTCGGAACTCTGGGACTCATCTCGTCAGGACCCAAAGACTCCTGGATGTTTGGGTCCTCAGGTGGTCCAGAACCTGATCTCCCATGGCAGTGTGGGATGGGAAGGGGTCTGTGGGACTGAGGAAGCAATGGCAGTCCCCACCTCACCAAACGCAAAGATGAGGGCTGTGCATAATGAGCAGTTATCAGACGAGATGGAAGCCAAAATGTTGTTGGGTACCTGAGCCTTCTCTGGTGGTAAGCAACATGGTGCACAGAGTGCAGCCATGTGGTCCGAGCAAGGAGCACAGGTTTGTGCAAGAGGCACGGATGCAGGGCAGTGC
>NW_011159225.1:0-498 GCF_000146605.3 Meleagris gallopavo | reverse complement strand
CAGGTGATCAATCAAAGGTTCAGGCCGTGATTCAGCAGCCCATACACTCCACCCTTCACGGCATGAACCAATGATTAGGTTGACTAAAGGGTGAGCTTTTCCTAATACAGAGATCCAATACACCGCGACGCTTATACAATTTCATCGCGACACGTTGGTAAATTTCAAGATGAGTGACGATTGGTGAAAGTTGACTTCCTTCTATGGGCCAGCGCTCGATGATGTTACCGGAGGCATACGGTCATGAGGTGCAGGTCCGTCCTATGTTCCATCAGTCCCATGCAGACCATCACCGGGTGTTACACATGATCTGACATTAACACTGGAACGTTTTGATGACATTTCATTCCTTCCGGTGATCCTGAAGGCTCAAAGACTCACGGGGAGAAATACAGATGCTTCAAAGGTACCAGGAGGGGAAGGTCTGCCCTCCAGGGCAAAATACAGGCTGTGTTTCTATCCTGGGTCAACACTAACGCTTGTACAGGGGCACGTCCT
>NW_011159224.1:0-800 GCF_000146605.3 Meleagris gallopavo | reverse complement strand
GGGAGAAATAATCATCTTTTTGGAAGCACAGGCCCAATTCCAAGTGAAATGTGGTATTTCTTGGGAGGAAAAATGACAAGTACGTGGGAGAAAAGTGGACAATTGTGGGAAAGACTGACTTCTCTTGGAGGGCAAGTGTGGTATTTTTGGTGTGAAAAGGGGTCCTTTGGGGAGAAAACGGGGTGTAGATGGGAGAAAATGTCCTGTTGAGGAGTGCCTAGCAGTATTTTTGAGAGAAAAGGGAAGGTACTTGTCAGAAAAGTGCTCTTTCTGGGAGAGAGTAGCATAGTTGGTTGGAAAATGCCACCTATTTGTGAGAAAGCTGCTTTGTTTCCGGGAGAAAATAGCATTCTCTGGGGAGAAGATGTCCTGTTTTGGATGGAAAAGTAGTACTTGTGGGAGAAGCTGTCCAATGTTTGGGCCCAAGGTAGCATTACTGGGAGGTAATGTCATTGTATTGGAGAAGGGTGGTATTTGTTGGGGAGAATGTGTTCTTTTTGGAAGCCAACGGTGTACTTTGGGGGGAAGAAGTGGCTGTTTTGGGAGAAAGTGTCCTAGTTTGGGGAGAAAGTGTCATAGTGCGGAGTGTGGTGTAGTAGATTAGGGGGAATTGGGAGGTATTCCTAAGAGAACTGTCATTTCTGGGAGAAAAGGTCTTATGTGGGGGGGAAAAGGTGAGGAATGTGTGAGAAAGCTGGTGTTTCTGGGAGTAAATGCCATCTTTTGGGGGCTAGAAATGGTCTTTCTGGTGGGATGTGCCACATCTTTGTGAGGCATTGGTGTTTGTGAGGGCCAATGGG
>NW_011159223.1:0-694 GCF_000146605.3 Meleagris gallopavo | reverse complement strand
GGTGGGTCAGGGAATGGCATGGCCCAAATACGAAGGTCTGGGCTCTCTCAGCTGAAGAGGGGCAGCGGTAACCTTCCCACTGAAACGTGGCAGCTCTCCCAGCAAAGAAATACTCATGGCTCGTCTGTGCAAGCCCTTCAAGGCACAAACAGGCTTGGAAGACCTCGAGAGGATCCTAAGTAAATTGCACCCGAGTAAACTACGAGGGCATGAATGTTTCTGCCTCAAGGAACAGACACGACTGACCTCTGGGTTGGTCCCTCGGGCACAGGCATGAAATCTGGATCCAGGCGATCATCCAGAAACAGAGCACCAAGCTCATCATCTACAATCAAGAACAGATGAGAGAAGTTCCCACTGCATGGCGTCATCTCCTTCCCCCGCAGTAACTGGACGTGGGTCATGGGACGGGATGGGAGAAGGACTCGGGTCACGATTTCCAAAGTTGCAGAGTGGCCACGATGACCTGTAGGCTGGCACCTGGCAGGGTACACAATACTCTCTCCAGGCCACGTGCCGCATCCCTCACGGACCGCACGGAACAAGATGCAGCCCCTCGGGGCTTTCTTACTGGGAGGTCTCTGATATACACAAAGGAAGGCCGCACTGAAGCACTGCAGGGAAGCACATGTGTCTCCTCCTCTGGGCTGTGGGCCGGGGCTCTGTGTTGGAAACTGGGAGTCACCTACGGGGA
>NW_011159222.1:0-751 GCF_000146605.3 Meleagris gallopavo | reverse complement strand
TGTAGCACAGAGAAAGGCATTTTGGGTCTTCTCTTGTAGTATGCCTCCTGGCTGCAGGTGGAGAAAGAGTAGTTCAGAAGGTAGGAATGGAAGTCTCCATGCCTCTGTAGGCCTGTCTGTTTCCAAGAAAGATCTAAACTTCCTCTTGCTAATAGCTTCATGGGAGAACACACTGTCCCCAGGTATTCTCCATCATTGATCTGACTAACCTTCACAATCAAAGGTTTTATCACTGTGTCTGTCTTTCCTTGCAGCGGTGTCACAGCAACCCTGTTATCACACAGATTATGCGAATCTTCTGCCACACTGCTCACAGTGACATTCACTTTGCCTGCAAGAAGCACAAGAGTGCATCACTGAGCACTTGCAGCAGAGTTCTGTACATACAGGTGATGGGACCAGACAAAGGGCAGGCAAATGTCACACCTCCTCCCACTAGCTACCATACATCCCTCTGCTTAACCTCACCCAGTCTAGTGGCTGTCACATTCCACGCAAAGATTTTTGCTTCGTTGGCACAGAGGCAGCTGGTGAACTGGCAGCCTGGACAGGCATCCACCTTTAGTTCTGGAGTCTCTATGAGGGTGGTGTGCACCTGAGTGTGTTGAGGCGTACAAACATACATTGTCACAGAATTAGCATCAGGCACTGATCAAAGGAACTAAATCATGAGTCACAAAAGATGAGACTGTTCTTTGTGTCCTAGATACCAGTATATAACTAATAGCTTGCCTTTAGGCTCGTACTCTTG
>NW_011159221.1:0-598 GCF_000146605.3 Meleagris gallopavo | reverse complement strand
AACAAGGGAAAAGTAGGAGGTGGAAATACTAAGGAAAATAGTCTTGTACAGTGAGGGTGGCTGAGGCGAGCGGCACAGGTTGCCAGAGACATGGTGGATGTGCTGGCCCTTTCAAGGTGAGCCTGGCTCAGACTCTGAGCAACTTGATCTAGCTGTGGATGGTCAGCATGGGGGAGTCGGATCACATCGCAAACCTACCTGCATACAAGCAGCGCACCAACATGGGGTGCATGATGTTCATTACCTGCTGGACACATCTCACACCACTGACTGGAGGAGCCCAGGCAATCCTTCAACTCCATCAGGCTGCAAAATGAAATCAGAAGAGACGCAGAACATAATTTAAAACACAACAAGGATGCACACAATGCCCTTAAGAAACACCCACCGCATGGATGCAATTAGCACATGAATTACAGCCATCCAGATTGAGATCCTCCAGAAAAGCAGAGCTCACAGCTCTGAAATCAAGCAGGAATCACTCACCCCATTCTAAGGGCTCACCCCACACCCCAAAGGAAGCAGTCTCCAGATTCACATGCTGCTCTTACACCTAGCAGCCCTTCAGCGCACTTGCCATCCCCCAAAAAGACAAGAT
>NW_011159220.1:0-516 GCF_000146605.3 Meleagris gallopavo | reverse complement strand
TAGTGTGCTAACTCCAGCAGCACACCCTGGACCTGCCCCACGCACCACGTAAGCAGTTACGGACCTCAAAGTTAAGTTAACTACATACTGGGCTTCTGTATGTCCCACTGGAAATATTCCCTGAGAGGCCTCCTAGCCAAATTCCTTTGTCTTTTTGCTGCTATCTGCTTCTGTGGTACCCATGTTTCTGCAATTTTGCTGTTGACAAAATGAGTTTATCTTTTTTCTTGCTTTACAGCAAGAAGAAAAGACAGAAAGAGAGGAGAGCGGAAATGAAGAAGGCTTCTCTGAGAGCTGCTGCTGCACGTGCAGAGGTGAGTCCTTGGCACTTACAGGGCAGCACAAGCCAGCCCAACTCAGTGCTCCATGTCTCATTGCAGTCAATAAACAATCACAATTATGGACTCACAAGAAGTGCACAGCCTGATTTGTCCACAGCACTCATGAGCTGCTGCACCACCTCCTCGTTATTCGCCTCGCAGTGCTGGGTCAGACCTCCCACAGCTCAGTCTGTAA
>NW_011159219.1:0-652 GCF_000146605.3 Meleagris gallopavo | reverse complement strand
AAAATTAATCTGTAATTTCCGTTGACAGCTATGTTTGATCTTCACTAAATTACGTCAGTGTTTTCAGAAATACCCTATTCTTGAGCGCCTAAGAAATACGTAATATGTTATGTTACTAAAAAGGAATCCTCAGATTTACGTAATTTTTTCATACTTGTAAAATATGATTATCAGCTGAATATCTCTGATTTCTTTTCATCATGCTTTCAGTGGTACCTGTACCACTTTTTGCCTTTGATTTCTTTTACCTTATGTTTAATGATTGCCGTTTTGATGCTCAGGAATCAAGCAGCCATTCTTTTTCATTGTTTATTTCCTATTTCCCTTCAGTATGGTCGCTTGGGACAAGAAGGTATATATTTTAAATTGCACTGACATTTTCAGACCATTTCTCTTTCTGCATGGTCCCAGCACCTGGCATGCTGACGATAATCCTGAATATACATTGCTTCAAAGCTCTCTTCTAGAACTAATGGAATAGTTCCTTATGAGACACAATCCGATCACAGTTCTGGCAATATTTTGTTCCACCTCCTGCTTCCTGTGGGTGGCATGAATAGCGCTGCATCACGCATAGCTCTCTGCTCTTACAGTTCTGATGCTGTCAGGGCACTCCTTATGGCCCCAAAACTCTCTCATGCCACATGTACCA
>NW_011159218.1:0-528 GCF_000146605.3 Meleagris gallopavo | reverse complement strand
TTCCTTCCTGGAGCCCAGCTCCCAGCTCCCCGTCCCGTCTCCCCTTCCCTTCCCATTCTGTGGGCCGGGGGGGGGAGGGAAGCCCACGGCCTCCCGTTGCGGGCACAGACGTGCGCACAACTTCCGCTGGGTTCTGCTCACACTTTACTCCACGCTTACTAACTCACACCATACTCCAGGTGTGCTCTCACCTTTCATGTGATACTCACAGTTGATACTCACAGTTTACTTGGTTTACGCAAGAATTACTCATGCTTTCCTCTGACTTTTCTCCAGGTTTTGCTCCCACAACTGGCTATCACACTCTATTCCAGCTGTACTCACACCTTACTTCAACATTTATTCTACACTTTACTCTGGGTTTACCCATACTTTACTCCTTCTTTACTCTGACTTTTCTCCAGGTTTTACTCACACTCTCTCCTTGCTGTATTCGTCGATATGGGGTCAATATGGGGTCAAAATGGGGGCAATATGAGTCAATATGGGGTTGCTAGGGGGCGATCTGGAGTTTTATATGGGGTTGCT
>NW_011159217.1:0-572 GCF_000146605.3 Meleagris gallopavo | reverse complement strand
GGGGGGAAAAAAGGTCATCTATCTGAGAGCAGATGGTGTTTCTGGGAGAAAATGCCACTTTTGGGGACAGAAATAGTATTCTGGTTGAAAGTGCCACATATTGGTGAGGAGAGTGGTGTTCTGAGGGAAAACGCCATCTCTTTGGGATACAAATGGTATTTCTGAAATCAAATGCCCCAAAGTCTGGGAGTAAGTATCATAAAGAGGAGTGTAGTGCAGTCTATTGGGCAGGAAATGTGAGGTATTTCTAAGAGTGCCGGCATTTCTGGGAGCAAATGTCCTATTGAGGGCAGAAAATGCCCTATGTGGAGAAGAAATCTAGTACTTCTTGCCAGAACTGTCATCCAGTGTGGAGAAAATGTCCTATGGATGGGAGAAAAGTGGTATTTCGGGGAGAAAATGTCCTCTTCTTGGTTGCAAGTGTGCGATTTGGTATTGTCATGTAGTATTTTTGGAAGAAAAGGTCCAATTGTCCAAGTGTAAGGTGGTATTCCTGGGAGAAAAGGACATGTGTGTGGGGGAAAAGTGGGCCATTGTCGGGAAAGAGTGTCTTGTCTTGGAGAGCAAATGTG
>NW_011159216.1:0-493 GCF_000146605.3 Meleagris gallopavo | reverse complement strand
TTTCCTCGGTTGGTTTTCCGTTGTTGTTTTTCTTGTGATTTCTGCCTTAGTTTCCTGCTCCTTTGCATTTGCAATGCATTGGGTCTTTTTTTTCAGTTGGTGTTGTATTTTTTTTCCCTTCTGTTTCTGTTCTTGGAACTGCTTTTTCCTTTCCTAAGCGTATTCCCCTCTGTTTGTGAGGATTTCAAGTGCTTTTGCTTTGGTTTCCTTGGCATTTCAGCACTTGGTCCTTCTTTTACTTTTTGTGGTGTTGCTTGGCTTTGGTTTGCTCTTTGGTTTTTGTTGGCATCGTGGCCTTGCACTGCTGTTAAATTTTCCTTCTTTCTTTCCATTGCAAAGCCTTGCTGAGCGTTTGTATCTGTTTACTTTGCTAGGCTTCTTTGCTCTGCCATGCTAGTGCATTGAATTCATTGGCTTTCCTGTTGTATTTCTCGACCTCGTTTTGCTTTGCTTTCTTCTCCTTCCTTGTATTGCGGTTTGTCCTTCGTTCTTT
>NW_011159215.1:0-358 GCF_000146605.3 Meleagris gallopavo | reverse complement strand
CCTCCATTGTGGAGCTGCTCTCTCTCTTTTTCAGCAGAGAACCTGAGCGTACTTAAGGGCTGGTAGGTATTTGGACCTGGAAGCTGCTTCCTTCACGTTGAGCGTGTGGGGGAGTATTGGTCCTTGGAATGGGGTAAGTGGTTTCTTTTTTTCTTTCAGGGCTGTGATCTTCTCTTTTTGGGGGATCGCAAGTGCACTGAAGGGCTGCTAGGTGTAAGAGCCGCATCTGAATCTGGAGACTGCTTCCTTTGGGGTGTGGGGTGAGCCCTTAGAATGGGGTGAGTGATTCCTGCTTTCTTTCAGAGCTGTGAGCTCTGCTTTTCTGGAGGATCTCAAGCTGGATGGCTGTCATTAATAG
>NW_011159214.1:0-535 GCF_000146605.3 Meleagris gallopavo | reverse complement strand
GAGTGATTCCTGCTTGATTTCAGAGCTGTGTAGCTCTGCTTTTCTGGAGGATCTCAAGCTGGATGGCTGTAATTAATAGGGCTATGTGCTAATTGCATCCATGCGGTGGGTGTTTTTTAAGGGCATTGTGTGCATCCTTGTTGTGTTTTAAATAATGGTCTGCATTTCTTCTGATTTCATTTTGCAGCCTGATGGAGTTGAAGGATTGCCTGGGCTCCTCCAGTCAGTAGTGTGAGATGTGTCCAGCAGGTATGAACATCATGCACCCCATGTTGGTGCGCTGCTTGTATGCAGGTAGGTTTGCGATGTGATCCGACTCCCGCATGCTGACCATCCACAGCTAGATCAAGTTGCTCAGAGTCTGAGCCAGGCTCACCTTGAAAGGGCCAGCACATCCACCATGTCTCTGGCAACCTGTGCCACTGCCTCAGCACCCTCACTGTACAAGACATTTTCCTTAGATTTCACCTCCATTTTCCCTTGTTCTTTCCTTTAGGTATTGAAAGGCTGTTAGCAGGTTCCCTTGGAGCCTTCA
>NW_011159213.1:0-520 GCF_000146605.3 Meleagris gallopavo | reverse complement strand
CTCCATACAGGGAAAAAATAAAAAGCAGGCATACAGATCCGTTCAGCCTATTTGTCTGTAACCAGAATGGGATGCGAAAGGAAGAGATGATCTTGTTAAGATTCTATTTGAATATTTGCCCTCAAAGAAATAAATTACAGCTCTTGAACTTTGCACACCTGTGTACAACTGAGGAAAACAAGAAGCAGATAGGGATGCCCTACCAATCCTCAAGTTTATAAACTGGTTGCAGAAGACCAGAGAGGGGAGGAGAAAGAGAGGGAAAAAAAAAAGGAAAAAAGAACAAGTTTTCTATGGAGCTAAAAATCTGTTCAAAATCACAGCGTATTAGAAACACAGCACAGGGAAAGATGACTTGAAAGCTGCTAAGACCAGTGTATCATCTCATGCAGCCTGTTACATGTCAGCCCACTTTTTATTGCGTTATCTTTTCCAAGTGAGTGACTTGCTTTGCCTTTGCGTTCCAGATTGCTCACAGAAGTCTCTGGAGCCAGTGTTACCAGATGAGATTCTGGAAGGT
>NW_011159212.1:0-867 GCF_000146605.3 Meleagris gallopavo | reverse complement strand
GGGCGGGGTGCAGCCCTGCGAGCACAGCTGGGGGCAGTTTGGCTGTGGAGTGGGGCAGAGCCAGGCTCCACCCCTCCCTGATCCCACTTAAGGGCTGGGAAGAGTAGGGGCAGCATCTGAACCTGGGGAGTGCTTCCTTTGGAGTATGCCTTGTTCTTTGGTGATGGAGTGAGTGAGTTTTTTTTTTTTTTTTTCTTCCTCCCTTGTGGAGCTGCTCTCTCTCTTTTTTAGCAGGGAACCCTGAGCGTACTTAAGGGCTGGTGGTATTTGGAGCTGGAAGCTGCTTCCTTCACTTGAGAGTGTGGGGGAGTATTGGTCCTTGGAATGGGGTAAGTGGTTTCTTTTTTTCTTTCAGGGCTGTGATCTTGTCTTTTTGGGGGATCGCAAGTGCACTGAAGGGCTGCTAACTGTAAGAGCAGCATCTGAATCTGGAGACTGCTTCCTTTGGGGTGTGGGGTGAGCCCTTAGAATGGGGTGAGTGATTCCTGCTTTCTTTCAGAGCTGTGAGCTCTGCTTTTCTGGAGGATCTCAAGCTGGCTGGCTGTCATTAATAGGGCTATGTGCTAATTGCATCCATGCGGTGGGTGTTTTTGAAGGGCATTGTGTGCATCCTTGTTGTGTTGTAAATTCTGTTCTGCGTCTCTTCTGATTTCATTTTGCAGCCTGATGGAGTTGAAGGATTGCCTGGGCTCCTCCAGTCAGTGGTGTGAGATCTGTCCAGCAGGTAATGAACATCATGCACCTCATGTTGGTGCGCTGCTTGTATGCAGGTAGGTTTGCGATGTGATCCGACTGCCCCATGCTGACCACTCCACCAGCTAGATCAAGTTGCTCAGAGTCTGAGCCAGGCTCACCTTGAAAGGGACC
>NW_011159211.1:0-772 GCF_000146605.3 Meleagris gallopavo | reverse complement strand
GCTGCTGCCCGGTGCCTGGGGCTGGAGGCCTGATTCTAAGTCCCCTTCCAACAGGCTCTGCTTCTCCTTGCTGATGCTGACCTGCTCCTGCATGGATGTGCTGCTGTCGGGGCACTCGGACTGTGCTTGGGCTGGGCTGCACTGCAGAGGTGCTGGCTCACAGTCCAGGCTGGTGACTGCGGTGGCTGGCAGGCTCAGGTCAGCATCTTCAGCAGAGCTGGGGGAAATGAGGGCTTGAACTTGGATGAGCGCCTTGTGTCCGTCACTGTTGTTATGCGGAAGGCTGTCATCTGAAGCGCAGCGATTCGTGCTTCCTAAGAGCTGTGCATTGATGGAAGCACACCGCCCATCATCGCTACTTGCTCTGACTCTTCTGGGTTGACAAGGGCTCGATTCACCTATAAAAGGATAAACAAGGGTTGGTGTCAAACTTTCACAAGCTGAATTATGAAAGTGGTTCTTGATCAGGGGTGAACTGAAGCTGTTAGGTATGGGCTGGAATGCTAGAAGCAGATAAAAGCCCAATGTCAGCATGAATTCTATGTTGCTGAAAAGCAGGGTTTTGGAAGCTGGATTCGCACCCTTACCTGCCAGGACTACGACTTCTGTCTCCGAGGGCTCCCTGGCATTGTGCTGCAGTTGGCGTTTGGCCCCAGAGGATGGTTTTCCCAGCCCAAAGCAGGAACACCAACTTCCAGCTGGTGATTCCTTCATCTTGCTGCGTGGGCTTTGTCTGGAGAGAGAAAACACGGAATGGTGTGAGTCGTGCGCG
>NW_011159210.1:0-425 GCF_000146605.3 Meleagris gallopavo | reverse complement strand
GGAGTGTGGTGTAGCAGATTAGGGGGAATTGGGAGGTATTCCTAAGAGAACTGTCATTTCTGGGTGAAAAGGTCTTATGTGGGGGGGAAAAGGTGAGGAATGTGTGAGAAAGCTGGTGTTTCTGGGAGTAAATGCCATCTTTTGGGGGCTAGAAATGGTCTTTCTGGTGGGATGTGCCACATCTTTGTGAGGCAATCGGTGTTTGTGAGGGCCAATGGCATATATTTTGGATCGAAATGGTCTTTCCGCAGTAAAATGCCAAAAGTCTGGGAGTAAGTGTCATGATGAGGAATGTAATGGAGTGTAATTGGGAGGAACTGGGAGGAATTTCTCGGAGTCGTGGTCTTTGTGGGTGCATATGTCCCATTTAGGGAAGGAAAGGAGTATTTCTTAGCAGAACTGCCATAGCATTTAGGGAAAATGTC
>NW_011159209.1:0-699 GCF_000146605.3 Meleagris gallopavo | reverse complement strand
TCCCTTTAGTCAGGAAAGAGGACGTGCGTGAGCGCCTAGGCAGTACTAAGGTCCACAAGTCCATGGGACCTGATGGGGTGCATCCACGTGTGCTGAGGGAGGCTGGCGGAGGTCATTGCCGAACCGCTCTCCATCATTTTTGAGAGGTCTTGGATAACAGGGGAGGTCCCTGAAGACTGGAGGATAGCCAGTGTCACTCCAGTCTTCAAAAAAGGGCAAGAAGGAAGTACCCGGGTAATTATAGGCCTGTCAGCCTCACCTCTGTCCCTGGAAAGGTGATGGAACAGCTTGTGCTGGATACCATCTCCAGACAACTGGGAGAAAAGGAAGGTTATCAGGAGTAGTCAGCATGGGTTCACCAAGGGGAGGTCGTGCTCGACCAACTTGGTGGCCTTCTATGATGCTGTCACATGCTGGGTGGATGGGGGAAGAGCGGTAGATGTAATCTACCTTGATTTTAGAAAGGCATTTGATACTGTCTCCCACGACATCCTTATAACAAAGCTGAGGAAGTGTGGGATAGACGAGTGGACAGTGAGGTGGGTTGAGAACTGGCTGACTGGCAGAGCGCAGAGGGTCGTCGTTGGTGGTGCAGAGTCTGGCTGGAGACCTGTAACCAGTGGTGTCCCCCAGGGGTCTGTGCTGGGTCCGGTCTTGTTCAACATCTTCATCAATGACCTTGATGAGGGATAGTGGCCA
>NW_011159208.1:0-694 GCF_000146605.3 Meleagris gallopavo | reverse complement strand
GTGCCGCTTTCAGCCGTCAGCAGCGCTCTCGTGTTTCTCACTTGCCGAGAACGGGCGACTTGTGCCTGCTGCTTTCTCCGACGCGCGAGCGGTCTCGCGTCCGCACGTCGGAGAGGAGCGGTTTGCACTTCGCCTTGGGTACATGCAGAATGCACTAGGCCTAGCTGTGAATACGACGTCTCTGCCTTCATTTCGAGCGGCAATTCTTTTTTGGTGTTGTTCTCCATGGCTACGCTTGTGCATGCTCGGAGGAAAAGAGTGGAGAGCAAAACCCTCTCTAATAAGGCTGTTGGAAGTTCGGGTAGCGACATTTGTTTCGCTCCCAGGGAGAGAGAGCGTGACAGAAAGTGGGGAGCGATCCTTTCTGGCCTGCGGAGAAAAAACCTCCCTACGGAGGTAGTGCAGGAGGCTGAATTCGCACGTTCTCGGCATCGGAATTGCACTGCTTCGCTCTCATGCGTAGAAAGCGGCACTCGCGCTGAACCGCTCCGGAGAGTTTGCCGACGCTGGTCGAGAAATCGCGCTTCTCCCCGAGTGCCGCTTTCAGCCGTCAGCAGCGCTCTCGTGTTTCTCACTTGCCGAGAACGGGCGACTTGTGCCTGCTGCTTTTCTCCGACGCGCGAGCGGTCTCGCGTCCGCACGTCGGAGAGGAGCGGTTTGCACTTCGCCTTGGGTCCATGCAGAATGCACTAGG
>NW_011159207.1:0-641 GCF_000146605.3 Meleagris gallopavo | reverse complement strand
ATCAACAGTGGGGTTGAGTGCACCCTAAGGACACCAAGCTGTGGGGTGCAGTGACACAGCAGAGGGACGGGATGCCATCCACAGAGACCTCAACAGGCTGAGCAGTGGGCACAAATCCAAGTGCAGGGTCAGTAGCTGGGATGAGGGAACAGCCACCACCAAAACATGCTAGGGAATGAAAGGACTGAGCGTAGTCCTGCTCCATAAGGCCTGGGAGTACTGGTGGGTGGGAGCTGGACACAAGCCAGCAGTGGGCCCTTCCAGCCCAGAAAGCCAACCGTATCCTGGGCTGCATCCAAAGATGCGCAGTCAGCGGGCCAAGGGAGGAGATCCCCATCCCTCTGCTCTGCACTGGACAGGCCTCACCTGCAGTGCTGCGTCCAGATGTAGAGTCCTCAGTGCAGGGAGACATGGAGCTGTGCGAGTGCATCCAGAGTACAGCCACAAACACAAACCCAAGGATGGAACCACTCTCCTGTAAGCAAGGAGAGCTGGGCTGTTCAGCCTGGAGAAGTGAAGGCTCCAAGGGAACCTGGTAACAGCCTTTCAATACCTAAAGGAAAGAACAAGGGAAAATGGAGGTGAAATCTAAGGAAAATGTCTTGTACAGTGAGGGTGCTGAGGCAGCGGCACAGGTTGCC
>NW_011159206.1:0-780 GCF_000146605.3 Meleagris gallopavo | reverse complement strand
TGGTCAATGGAGTCCCAGAGGATCTAGTAGGATCCAGAAGGTGCGCACACCTGTTTGGACCAGAAAAGACCAGGATGGACTCCTAGTGGTCAGTAGAGACCCGTAGGAACCAGTAGGAGCGCAAACCAGTCTGAACCCATACAAAAAAGTCCCATAGGAATCAGTAGAAACCACTAGGAATGCACACCCGTGTGCCGGGTGCCGGCCTCTCTGGAGGTGGCTTTAGGCCCAGGGCCAGTGCCGGCTCTCCAGCTGTGGCTTTAGGCCCTAAGCTGGTGCTGGCCTCTTGTGCTCTGGCTGGGCTTTAGGCCTCAGGGCCAGTGCAGGCCTCTCGGGATGTGACTTTGGGCCCTGGGGCTGCTGCCAGCCTCTTGGGCTGTGACTGTGGCTTTAAGCCCCAGGGCCGGTGCCGGCCTCTTAGACTGTGACTTTAGGCCTCGGGGCCAATTCCAGCCTGTCTGGCTGTGGCTGTGGCTTCAGGCCCAGGACTAGTGCTGGCCTCTCTGGCTGTGGCTTTCGGCCTGTGGAAAGTGGAAAGTGTTGTTTCTGCACTGATCACTGAAAACGGGGCAACTGACCTAAAGAATTAAGCTGTAACACAACTTTAGAATTAGCTGATGTGGAATGTAAGAACAGCGTATACATGTTAGTAGCATCTTTAGAAACATAGTTACCGGATTGCCTAACAAGTACCTTCTCATCAAGCTGCAATAGAATTTAAATGTTTTAAACAAGGTTGGATACAGTGTTCTGAACTAGGAAACATACTGTGAAGTTGTT
>NW_011159205.1:0-535 GCF_000146605.3 Meleagris gallopavo | reverse complement strand
TGGCAACACATCATAGAGACCCAATCCACAGTGCAACAAGATTTAATGAGGATTAAAGGCTGTGAAATAAAAAAGGACTGCTTTTGTACTTCTTTCTTACGTATGTTAGCTGACTGCATTTCCAGCCAGCGTTGGGACCTACAAAGTCTTACAACAAGGCTTGTGAAGGGCACGGAGAAAATGCCCTTCGAATTTGGTACTGCCTAATTTTTTGGGCCTCAAACCTTTTGTCATGCCCGTGGGGAGGCATTTGGTAGGGCAAGTCCACACTCCAGTGTGGAAGCTGTGTATTATTTGTGTGGTGTCCTTGAGCCTCCTTACCTTGAGCTGCAGCTTAGAAACTGCTACATCATTCCTTCCAGCTGCCTTAAATGCATTATCAAGACTGATTCCGCATACCTACAGTTCTGAAGAGTAAATGAGTAGCTTTCATTAGATTTCTCCTTAATTAATACCTACCTCCATGCAACTTCACTGGGAAAGGAAACAGCTGTGACTACCCAGCTCTGGGGGGACTCTGAAAATACAGTGTATC
>NW_011159204.1:0-389 GCF_000146605.3 Meleagris gallopavo | reverse complement strand
TGGCCCTACTGACATCTGCTTAGATAGGGCAATTTCAATTAGCCGCTGGACCAATCCCCTTAAGACAAGGGATAATACAGCAGCCAATTGCTATTAAAAATCCTGCTACCACAATTAAAGATGTGAGTATGGATGCTACCACTCCGTTCCATTTACCAAACCAAGATTCCAGCCATCTTGCAATTGAAATGTCTGTTCCTGAATTCTCTACGAGTTCATTGGCCAGAGTAGTGAGTCCTTGCAGTGCTCTAGTTGTGGTGCCATCTGGGGCTGTGTTGTTGGGACTAAGGGTGCAACACTGACTGCCTGGCATCACACATACTCCTCTCTTTTCAACCAATATCATATCTAATGCTATCCTGTATTTCCATGCCGTGCTACTAGTGATG
>NW_011159203.1:0-470 GCF_000146605.3 Meleagris gallopavo | reverse complement strand
TAACTATGTGGCATCTGCATATTATGTGGCATACCATTCCAGAGGGAGCTTGCTAATTTTACAGGGTTGGGGATTTTTTAAGCAGGTTTCCAGCCTCTCCTTTGAATTCTTTATGCGGATTTTCAATGCTCACCTGATCACGTTATTAATCTCCGTGAATGTACTGCTCACCATTTCACTTATTTATTAGTATTTATTATATTTTGAGGAAGTCTGCCCCAAAACCAGTAAATACTGAGTGGCAGGGAATGTGGAGAGGCCTGGGTGAGACTTTAGAGAGATGGAAATCTTCGGTGTCATGGAACTTTACTCCAGAACACCTGAAAGACCCTGAAAATTTAAACAGATATTTGAGACAGGAATGTCGTGGCTCAGGAAGATCTGAGGAGGCCCAAATTGTTTGGGGCCTGGCTAATGCTTACCGGGCCTTATTCAATACTATCCTGGAGAGGGAGAGAGTTTGTGAAATT
>NW_011159202.1:0-548 GCF_000146605.3 Meleagris gallopavo | reverse complement strand
TGAGGCAGCGGCACAGGTTGCCAGAGACATGGTGGATGTGCTGGCCCTTTCAAGGTGAGCCTGGCTCAGACTCTGAGCAACTTGATCTAGCTGTGGATGGTCAGCATGGGGGAGTCGGATCACATCGCAAACCTACCTGCATACAAGCAGCGCACCAACATGGGGTGCATCGTGTTCATTACCTGCTGGACACATCTCACACCACTGACTGGAGGAGCCCAGGCAATCCTTCAACTCCATCAGGCTGCAAAATGAAATCAGAAGAGACGAAGAACATAATTTAAAACACAAGGATGCACACAATGCCCTTAAAAAACACCGCATGGATGCAATTAGCACATAGCCCTATTAATTACAGCCATCCAGCTTCAGATCCTCCAGAAAAGCAGAGCTCACAGCTCTGAAATCAAGCAGGAATCACTCACCCCATTCTAAGGGCTCACCCCACACCCCAAAGGAAGCAGTCTCCAGATTCAGATGCTGCTCTTACACCTAGCAGCCCTTCAGTGCACTTGCCATCCCCCAAAAAGAGAAGATCACAGCCCTGA
>NW_011159201.1:0-559 GCF_000146605.3 Meleagris gallopavo | reverse complement strand
AAGCAACATGGTGCACAGAGTGCAGCCATGTGCTCCGAGCAAGGAGCACAGGTTTGTGCAAGAGGCACGGATGCAGGGCAGTGCCTTCATGACTGTATTGTGTCCAACAGGTGGCAGCAGAGCTGCGGTGCTCCCAAGTGCCGTAACAACTGCACGGAGAGATGTGTTGGTCTCGGTGGAAACAGCAAGGAAGTGGAATCTGCATTTCCCGGCATGCCCCGGAACCTCACTTTGCTGAGTGGTCATTGTCTGCCCAGCAGGTAAGGGCGATGCACACCCGCCAGCGTTTACCCATTCCAGAGCCCGGCACAATAGGGTTCCCCCAGAGCTCTGAATTGCGCTTCATGGTGCCCAGAAGGCTGCCTATCCTCTTTGTTCTGTGTCTTGCTTGTCTCTGGTCTTGCACTGTTTTCACTATTACATTCTCTTGTCCTCCTATTTTTGTGTTCCTTGCCCCATTCTCTTGGCCTAATGACCCCTTGGCTTTGTGTTGCCACATTTCATATCGGCATTCAGTTTTTGGTGTTCCCTGCCGTATTGTCTGGGCCGTCATTCCCTT
>NW_011159200.1:0-543 GCF_000146605.3 Meleagris gallopavo | reverse complement strand
TGTTAGTGTTATAGATGTACATAAAATATCCTAAGGACATTTCTGAAATTATACTAACAGTTCATTTGGAACTGTGTTCCGAGGAGAGAAATACATCCTGATTTTAGGAACTCAGGGTTAATTGCATATTCTAGTAAGTGCCTCATGTGTCATACATGTAAAAGAGAAGTGCAGTGACCTCTGTCCTCAAAGTTCCCCCTCCACTGTGAGACGTGGAGCCCCACAGCTGCTCCTCTGCCCTTTATTATTTGCAGGGGGCTGTGGGGGGGCATCCCCCAATCCCTCCTTATCAAAAAATAAACCTTCATTACAAAAGTAAGGGGTGGCACCCCCGCCCCGTGGGAACAATGTGGTCTGTGGGGTTGACCCTGCGTGACGGTGACACTTGAGTGACGGTGACACCTGGTGACAGTGACACCCAATATCGCCCACTGAAGGTGACAATACTTGCTAGCCTCCTTGCAAGCACGTATTCAAATCCTTTTAGTGCTCTTGGCCACGTTGCTTTTGAACCTGGCCAGACCAAACTCCTGGACTGCCCGT
>NW_011159199.1:0-487 GCF_000146605.3 Meleagris gallopavo | reverse complement strand
TTGGTACCCAAATGTAGATATAACATTTTTTATCATAACCTTTACTACTTCCCTTGCTTCATTGGTGATCAGCCTCTGGTCATCCTGAAAAAGTATCAATCAATACCAGTAAGTATCTGTAGCCAGTTTTTCGTGGGAGCTCAGAAAAATCTATCTGCCAATAGTTTCCTGGGCTGTGTCCTCTCCTTGTAACTCCAGGAGGTGGTCTTTTTGTATTGTATGGATTATATTTCAGGCATACTTCACACTTTGCTCACCATGCTTTTCACAGTTTCTCCCATTCACACACTTAAAATTTGAGCCTTAGACTATTGATGATAGTCTATAATCTGATCCCCAGCATATAGTTTATTATCCTCTACTATTTTCCTCGTTACTGGTTGGGGAACTATTACTTGGTTGTTTGGAGTTGCCCACCATCCTGCTTTGTTTTTCTCAGCTTTAGCAAGAAAGCTAGTTTTTCATCTTCTGTCTGGTACTTTGGATG
>NW_011159198.1:0-687 GCF_000146605.3 Meleagris gallopavo | reverse complement strand
CCAAGATTGCTTACAGCTCACCGTGCTGTCTTGACAGCAGATATTCAGGCGATTGAAATGTCCCATTACGATGAGAGCCTGCGAGCGTGAAGGTTCTCGTAGCTGATGCAAGAAGGCCCCATCAAGAGGCTCCTCTTGATCAGGTGGTCTGTAACAGACTCTGACCAGCTGTCTTTTACTGGCCCCATCCCTAATTTTTAACCCACAGGCTCTCTACCTGTTCCTGTTTCTGAGGGGAGCTCCTCATAGTCCTTAACACAGAGTGCGGCTCCTTCAGCCCTCTCACCTTGTCTACCCCTTCTAAAAGGTTTAATGCCCTCCACGGTGGTGTTGCAGTTAAGTGAATCATCCCACCACGTTGCCGTGATGGCAGTAAGATCAGTTTTCCAGGCACCTGAGAGCTCCAGCATTAGCTTCTCTAGGTCATCTTCTGCAGCAAGACTCCTCATCAGAAGTATACAGCAGAAAACACACGAGAGAAATAGGAGAACAGAGCCTCTTGGAATGGATCTTTGGGTGGGAAATACCAAAGCCATCGTGATTTGAATGGAAGAAGACTTGTTTGCATTCTTTGGCACCTCCTTGTTTTTGGACTTTGTAGCCTTAAACTTTTTCATCCTATGCACAAGAACCAAACCCCATGCAAACTCAATTTACTGATAGGGCTAGCATTTCCCCAGGGAAGTA
>NW_011159197.1:0-879 GCF_000146605.3 Meleagris gallopavo | reverse complement strand
GCAAGCTCGAAGGAAAGAAGAAGGTCCATGAAATGTGGAAAAAAGGGTCTGACCACTTGGGAAGAATATAGGAATGGAGTCAGGGCCTGCAGGG
This sequence comes from Meleagris gallopavo, assembly GCF_000146605.3. Lineage (NCBI taxonomy): Eukaryota > Metazoa > Chordata > Aves > Galliformes > Phasianidae > Meleagris > Meleagris gallopavo. The sequence goes on along the minus strand of NW_011159197.1, from coordinate 785 downwards.
ATGCAACGAGGAAGGCTAAATCCCGTCTGGAATTGAATCTGGCTAAAGTGATAAAGGATAATAAAAAAGGCTTCTTCAAGTATGTTAACAGCAAAAGGAAAACTAGAGAGAACGTGGGCCCCTTACTAAGTGAGGGGGGGTTCTGGTAATGGGGGATGCTGAGAAGGCAGAGATACTGAATGCCTTCTTTACTTCCGTCTGCAGTGAAAAGGCTCTCCCGCAGGAATCCCACAGCCTGGAGGTTAGTGAGAGGGTCTGGGGAATGGGAGACTTCCCTTTAGTCAGGAAAGAGGACGTGCGTGAGCGCCTAGGCAGTACTAAGGTCCACAAGTCCATGGGACCGTGATGGGGTGCATCCACGTGTGCTGAGGGAGCTGGCGGAGGTCATTGCCGAACCGCTCTCCATCATTTTTGAGAGGTCTTGGACAACAGGGGAGGTCCCTGAAGACTGGAGGATAGCCAATGTCACTCCGGTCTTCAAAAAGGGCAAGAAGGAAGATCCGGGTAATTATAGGCCTGTCAGCCTCACCTCCGTCCCTGGAAAGGTGATGGAACAGCTTGTGCTGGATACCATCTCCAGACAACTGGGAGAAAAGGAGGTTATCAGGAGTAGTCAGCATGGGTTCACCAAGGGGAGGTCGTGCTCGACCAACTTGGTGGCCTTCTATGATGCTGTCACATGCTGGGTGGATGGGGGAAGAGCGGTAGATGTAATCTACCTTGATTTTAGAAAGGCGTTTGATACTGTCTCCCACGACATCCTTATAACAAAGCTGAGGAAGTGT
>NW_011159196.1:0-895 GCF_000146605.3 Meleagris gallopavo | reverse complement strand
TGAGGTGGGGACTGCCATTGCTTCCTCAGTCCCACAGACCCCTTCCCATCCCACACTGCCATGGGAGATCAGGTTCTGGACCACCTGAGGACCCAAACATCCAGGAGTCCTTGGGTCCTGACGAGATGAGTCCCAGAGTTCCGAGGGAATTCACCGCTGCAGTCACCGAGCCACTCTCCATGGTATTTCACAAGTCGAGGCAGTCAGGTCAAGTCCCTGCTGAGGAGAAAAAAAGGTGACAGCACACCTCTTAGGAAGGATAGAAAGTGTGACGCAGGGAACTACCAGCATGTCAGTCTCACCTCTGTGCTGGTCACGGATCATGGAGCAGATCATCCTGGAAGTGACTCTCAAGCACACATTCCAGTGCGTCACCACCCTGTGCGTGAAAAGCTGCCTCCTAATAACCAACCTAAACCTCCCCTGTCTCACTGAAACCATTTCCCCTTGTCCTATCGCTATCCACCCTCCTAAACAGCCGTTGCCCCCTCCTGCTTATGCGCTCCCTTCGAGTCTTGGAAGGCTGTCATGAGCTATCTCCAGAGCTTTCTCTTCTCCCACACAAACAATCCCAGTTCCCTCAACATTTCTTTCTAAGAGAGGTGCTCCAGCCCTCTGATCATCTTCGTGGCCCTTCTCTGGACCTGCTCCAAAAGCTCCACATCATTCCTGTGCTGGAGCCCCAGGCCTGGACGCAGTGCTGCACATGGGGCCGCACCAGAGCCGAGTCGAGGGGGACAATCACCTCCCTCTCCCTGCTGGTCGCTCCTCTTTGAATGCAGCCCAGGATACAGTTGGCCTTCTGGGCTGCAAGTGCACACTACTGGCTTATGTCCAGCTCTTTGTCCACCAGGATCCCCGAGTCCTCCGCAGGGCTGCTCCCAAGGGCTTCTAC
>NW_011159195.1:0-876 GCF_000146605.3 Meleagris gallopavo | reverse complement strand
ACACAAATACCAAGGAAGCTCAAGTCTTTGCCGCCCAGACACAATTTATCTTTAATTGGGTTAATTCGCCTTCTAACCATTGCTTCCTTAACAAACATTTGGGCGTAACTTTCGGATGCCTGCTTTACAACATAAACATAAACAGGGCCTCTGAATTGTTTAATTACCCCCCTAACACTTGTGCCCCTTTACACTGGTCATTGTTCTGGTCATCCATCTGTCCTTGCATGGAGATCAGCTCGGAAGGAGGATGGAGGGGAGCATCTTGGAGCCTGCACACGGCATCCTCTCATTCCCACAGAGTGGGACAGCTCTGCTTTGTGTCAAGGCCCTGACTCCCTGACGGTTTGTTACATGTATTTCGCTCATGCTGCTCTAATGAACAAGCTTACAGCATGTTTCCCAGTTCAGAGCACTGTACCCACATTGTTTAGCACATTTAACATCTATTGCAGCTTTGTGAGAAAGTATTTGTTAGGTAATTCGGTAACTATGTTTCTAAAATATGTTACTAATATGCATATGGTGTTCTTACTTTCCACATCAGCTGTTTCTAAGGATGTGTTACAGCTTAATTCCTTAGGTCAACTGCCCTTATCGATGTTCAGTGCAGAAACAACACTTTCACTTTGCACACAGGCAATCATCAGCACAAAGATCTTCAGGTAAGAGCAGGAGAAGGAAAGAGACAAAAGTCCCACGAAAGAACAAACACAAAGCCTAGGAAGAAGACAGCGCTACAGCACTACAACTCACAACACGTTCTTACCCACAGAGGCCTTTCCCTTCCCCCCTTCCACAATGCCATTCCATCAAATCCCAGGCTCCTCCCCTACAATGAGCTGCAATTAATCCATGTCACAGAAACCAGTTGCC
>NW_011159194.1:0-508 GCF_000146605.3 Meleagris gallopavo | reverse complement strand
AATTATGAAAATTTGGAAAGTGAAAAAGGTTTCAGAAAGACACAGGCTGAGGAAGGCAGAGATGAGCAAGGTGTAACAGGGATGTCAGGACCCAGAAGAGAGGAGAGAGATCTGGAAAACTGATTGAGGAACGGAGATAGCAGGGAAATTGGAAAGAACAATAGCAGCTGTTACTGTTGCACTAGAACGCACTAGAACAGGGCCGGAGAACCCAGAGATCCCTTAAGGAAGAAGTAGGGGGGCCTGGTAGGGTCAGTGCAGTACACTGGCATACACATTCATTCTTTTTCAAGGTCTCATAGATATGTGCTCATGGCCCTTTCTGCAACTCCTAAAGAGGGAATTAAGCACCTGTCAAATGAATGAAAACTACTAGGTCTTTCGTGGATTAAGGACTTCTCTCTTGACTTTGGAGGGTACTTGGCCTGTATTACCCCAATTAACTGATTTGTTACTATCATCTTTGGTATTACCATTCCTAGGGTACAAGTTATGATCCACCATGGAT
>NW_011159193.1:0-387 GCF_000146605.3 Meleagris gallopavo | reverse complement strand
CCCAACCAATCAGAGCACAGCTCCTCTTACTTCTTTTCAGCCCAACCAATCAGAGCGCGGCCTTGTTTCCCTCTCCTCCTAAGTGCAGCGCACGCCGTTCCCGCTCTTCCCCCCGGCCAATCAGCGCTCGGCCCCTCACTGGGGGAAGTGCGAAGTGGGCGGGACGTAGCGAAACGGACGCCCCCGTCGGCCAATCGCAACGCGCGGTGCCGGAGCGGCGCCACCCGATTGGTACGGACGAAACGAAGCCTTTTATTGGCTACGAGGGACGCGGGGCTGTACAGCGGGGGCGGGGACCGAGCGCGGGGCGGCGGTCGCCGTAGCGACGGGCTCCTCGAACCGGAAGCTGTCGTGTCGAGGCCGGAACCGGAAGCCGCGGTGTCGAGG
>NW_011159192.1:0-653 GCF_000146605.3 Meleagris gallopavo | reverse complement strand
CACAGATGACCACCGAGTGTGCAGGAGGCCAAAATCTTGGCATCCGTGCCCGGGAGGAGGAAAGGGTAGCTACTGGGCATGCTGCTGCCTCCACCACACATGCACCTGCAGGGTCGCCAGCCCAGAAGGAGTCTGTGGCTGCCAGTCGGAACAAAACACCTCTCTGGAGGAAGGCAAAGCACTGGCAGTCATGCCAAGGAGGAGGGAAGGGTAGCTACCGGGCATGGATCCACCCAGCCAGCAGAGCAAAAGCCGACCGTTCAGCACAAGGCAAGAGGCAAGGATGCCCACGAGGCCTGGACCCACCTGGGAAACCCAGAAGGAGCTGTAAACGCAGCAAGCACTGCACGAAAGCCTAGAGAGCAGCCTGCACTTCCAGAAGCCTGGAAAGGAAAAAACACAACAGTCAAGGCACAGAGACAGCATCAGGTAAGTGAAGGCAAGGTTAGAGGAATGGCATGGGCAAGGAGACAAGGGAGGCAAAGCAAGGCAAGGCAAAGAATGGAAAGCAAAGGAGCAACTGAAAGCAAAGCCAACAAACATACTCTGAACAGGAAAGGAATGCTTGCAGCAAGGAACAAGATCACGCAAAGAAAGCAGCTGGAAAGACAAAGAATACACAAATAGGAAACAAAGACAATGCAAAGCAAACA
>NW_011159191.1:0-571 GCF_000146605.3 Meleagris gallopavo | reverse complement strand
GAAGGTGCGTGTGTGGTGGAGGCAGCAGCATGCCCACGTAGCTACCCTTTCCTCCTCCCGGGCACGGATGCCAAGATGTTGGCCTCCTGCAGACTCGGTGGTCATCGGTGCTTCGCCATGACCGTGTATTCTTTGCTTTTTCATGTTGCTGCAGAGGCTGCTGCTGCTGCATGGGTTGATGTTGGTTTCCTCGGTTGGTTTTCCGTGTTGTTTTTCTGTGGTTTCTGCCTTGGTTTCCTGCTCCTTCTGCATTGCAATGCATTGGGCTATTTTTCAGTGGTGTTGATTTTTTCCCCTTCTGTTTCTGTTCTTGGAACTGCTTTTTCCTTTCCTAAGCGTATTCCCCTCTGTTTGTGAGGATTTCAAGTGCTTTTTGCTTTGGTTTCCTTGGCATTTCAGCACTTGGTCCTTCTTTTACTTTTTGTGGTGTTGCTTGGCTTTGGTTTGCTCTTTGGTTTTTGTTGGCATCGTGGCCTTGCACTGCTGTTAAATTTTCCTTCTTTCTTTCCATTGCGAAGCCCTGCTGAGCGTTTGTATCTGTTTACTTTGCTAGGCTTCTTTGCTCTGCCAT
>NW_011159190.1:0-807 GCF_000146605.3 Meleagris gallopavo | reverse complement strand
AATACAGTCATGAAGGCACTGCCCTGCATCCGGGCCTCTTGCACAAACCTGTGCTCCTTGCTCGGAGCACATGGCTGCACTCTGTGCACCATGTTGCTTACCACCAGAGAAGGCTCAGGTACCCAACACCATTTTTGGCTTCCATCTTGTCTGAGAACTGCTCATTATGCACAGCCCTCATCTTGGTTTGGTGAGTGGGGACTGCCATTGCTTCCTCAGTCCCACACACCCCTTCCCATCCCACACTGCCATGGCAGATCAGGTTCTGGACCACCTGAGGACCCAAACATCCAGGAGTCTTTGGGTCCTGATGAGATGAGTCCCAGAGTTCCGAGGGAATTCACCGCTGCAGTCACCGAGCCACTCTCCGTGGTATTTCACAAGTCGAGGCAGTCAGGTCAAGTCCCTGGTGAGGAGAAAAAGGTAGACAGCACACCATTAGGAAGGATAGAAAGTGTGACGCGGGGAACTACCAGCATGGCAGTCTCACCTCTGTGCTGGTCACGGATCATGGAGCAGATCATCCTGCAAGTGACTCTCAAGCACACATTCCAGTGCGTCACCACCCTGGGCGTGAAAAGCTGCCTCCTAATAACCAACCTAAACCTCCCCTGTCTCACTTCAAAACCATTTCCCCTTGTCCTATCGCTATCCACCCTCCTAAACAGCCGTTGCCCCCTCCTGCTTATGCGCTCCCTTCGAGTCTTGGAAGGCTGTCATGAGCTATCTCCAGAGCTTTCTCTTCTCCCACACAAACAATCCCAGTTCCCTCAACATTTCTTTCTAAGAGAGGGGCTCCAGCCCTCT
>NW_011159189.1:0-593 GCF_000146605.3 Meleagris gallopavo | reverse complement strand
GCGGCAGATGCAGAGTGTGACCTGCTTTTCCTTTGTCCCTCCAGAGCGAGTTGCCGTCTGGGATGCGGTGGCCGCCTACGTACGGGAGCAGCTCCTGGGGCAGAAGGTGTGTTGGCTGTCGGGTTCCTCCTCTCCCTGTCCAGCTCAGCCTGGACTTCCTCCCAGTCTTCCCCTCCACACAAAGCAGGAAACTCCCCCCACGTTTCTCAGCTGGGCATCCCACGGCCTTCCTGCAAATGCACGATCACTTGTGCTGGGCACTGCCGTGTCTCACGGCTGATCCCGCTCTCTGGAAGCCTCTGGATCCCATGCGGCTGCTTCTGCCCCGCCTGCTGTGCTGCATCTGGGAGGCGAGGGGAAGGAGAGGACCGTGCAGCCCCCTCCCAAAGTCATTCGCGATGCCACGGCTCGTGCCTCTGAACAGGGGGAGAGGGCTCCTGAGCTCTGTCCCTACCTTGGAGCCCCTGCGGCTCTTCCTCCACCCGTCCCATAACCCTTCCGCCCTTCCTTTCTCTTCCACTTGCAGGGGGTTTGGATTCCCACCTTCGGCTCCTTTGACACCGTCTCCAAAGACATCCGGACCGAGGATGGGA
>NW_011159188.1:0-864 GCF_000146605.3 Meleagris gallopavo | reverse complement strand
CAGAGGAAAAGACCTCCAGGCCAGCACAAGGCAAGAGGCAAGGATGCCCACGAGGGTGTGGACCACCTGGAAACCGAGAAGGAGCTGCAAATGCAGCAAGCACTGCACAGAAGCCTAGAGAGGGCAGGAGGAATGGAAAAAACTCAACAGGCCAAGGGATGACATAGGGTGCCATCACCCGGGCTGCTGGAACCATTGTGATGTCACAGTGCGTTGCCATGGTGACGACGGGCCCTGCAGCTGCTCACCAGCCCTGGGCCTGAGAGCAGCCCTGGAAGCAGACAAGCTCAGCCTGCTCCCGCTCTGGATGACGGTTCAGTGCTGCTATTCACTATTACTGATCATTGTGAAGGCTTACCCTTCTGCACGAGCTTTTAGGGCCGCGATTTCCGATTACATTCAAAGGTGTGCTGTTACCAGTTTGCTTTAGTGTTAAGGTTGAAGGAAAACCCTTTAGCTGAAAGGTCACTGCTTTGGTTAGAGTTTAGGGTGAAGAGTTACCATACTGGGTTAGGATGAAAGGCTTCCCTTTTGTGCTAAGAGCTAATGGTTCCCACATTGGATTAGAGTAAAGCATTCCCACATGGAGGAAGGGTTAAGGGCTACCCTCTTGTGTTAGTATTAAGGCTTCCCTGTTCTGATTAGGGTTAAGGCTTTCCCAGTTATGTTCACAGCAAACGGTTCCGGGCTGTCCATTTGGTGAGGGTTACATATGACCTGCTTGCTTTCGAGTTACGAATTGAAGATTGTGCATTTGAATTAGTGACATGAGTTCAACTTGGGAGGAAGCGTCAGGCGTAAGAGCAGACAGTTACCATGCTGGGTTACAGCTGAGGGTTACATTTTTCTATCGGGGTTAAAGAT
>NW_011159187.1:0-490 GCF_000146605.3 Meleagris gallopavo | reverse complement strand
AGGTCGGCATCGCTGAGGAGGCAGCCGAGCCTCTTGGAGGAGGACTTAGAATCAGGCAGCCGGTCCCAGGCAGCGGGCAGCACACACAGGTGTGATGCAGTCACACTTCTCTCCGAATTCTGTGCTTGATTAAATCCAAACAGATCTTTATGCCATGATGAGCAAAGCATGCTATCAACCAAACGAGGTCAAAATATTCTTTCTCACCCTTTGCTTCCCTTTCCCTTTGCTGAGGTCTTTATTGATCACTGGAAGATGTCAGTGATCGTCAGGGTCTTCATTCTTCTTCAGAGGACTCCGTTGGTCAGCAGAGGATGTCAGAAGGTGTCACTGCCCATGGAGAAGCCTCGTCCCTGCAGGGTTTGTGCCCCAGGACTTTGGGCAGGAGGAGGGCTGGCAGCAGCCCAGGGCGGGATGTGGGTCCCCTGGGGGCAGCAGCCACAGCCCCTGTCCCATCTCCACAGTGACTCTGGGCCATCCGTAGGACGGC
>NW_011159186.1:0-656 GCF_000146605.3 Meleagris gallopavo | reverse complement strand
GGATGCTTGTCCAACTGGGCGTAGAAGCCCTTGGAGCAGCCTGCGGAAGGACTCGGGGATCCTAGGTGGACAAAGAGCTGGACATAAGCCAGTAGTGTGCACTTGCAGCCCAGAAGGCCAACTGTATCCTGGGCTGCATTCAAAGAGGAGCGACCAGCAGGGAGAGGGAGGTGATTGTCCCCCTCGACTCGGCTCTGGTGTGCGGCCCCATGTGCAGCACTGCGTCCAGGCCTGGGGCTCCAGCACAGGAATGATGTGGAGCTTTTGGAGCAGGTCCAGAGAAGGGCCACGAAGATGATCAGAGGGCTGGAGCACCTCTCTTAGAAAGAAATGTTGACGGAACTGAGATTGTTTCTGTGGGAGAAGAGAAAGCTCTGGAGATAGCTCATGACAGCCTTCCAAGACTCAAAGGGAGCGCATAAAGCAGGAGGGAGCAACGGCTGTTTAGGAGGGTGGATAGCGATAGGACAAGGGGAAATGGTTTTCAAGTGAGACAGGGGAGGTTTAGGTTGGTTTATTTAGGAGGTCAGCTTTTTCACGCACAGGGTGGTGACGCACTGGAATGTGTGCTTGAGAGTCACTTGCAGGATGATCTGCTCCATGATCCGTGACCAGCAGAGAGGTGAGACTGACATGCTGGTAGTTCCCGCGTCACG
>NW_011159185.1:0-375 GCF_000146605.3 Meleagris gallopavo | reverse complement strand
TTTCTGCATTGATCACTGCAAACGGGGGCAACTGACCTAAGAATTTAAGCTGTAAACACAACTTTTAGAATTAGCTGATGTGGAATGTAAGAACAGCGTATACATGTTAGTAGCATATTTTAGAAACATAGTTACCGGATTGCCTAACAAGTACTTTCTCATAAAGCTGCAATAGATTCTAAATGTTTTAAACAAGGTGGATACAGTGTTCTGAACTAGGAAACATACTGTGAAGTTGTTCATTCGAGCAGCAAGCGTGAAATAGATTTAACAAACTTTCAAGGAGTCAGGGCCTTGACACAAAGCAGAGCTGTCCCACTCTGTGGGAATGTGAGGATGCCACGTGCAGGCTTCAGGATGCTCCCTCCATCCTCC
>NW_011159184.1:0-462 GCF_000146605.3 Meleagris gallopavo | reverse complement strand
ACACTACATCCTCTGCACTTGGAATTTAAGCTTTCAGAATTTAGTCCTTTGGGAATTTCTTTTTCTCCCACGTTTCTTTCACCTTTATCTTTAACAAAAAAAAATAATGCCTAAATATTAGAATAGTGGGTGCTTTCACACAGCTGCAGATGAGTTCATAAGGGCCGTACAAATGAAGAAGCTTTTTTTATTTTTAATCAGGATATATATCTGAAAATAAAAAAATAAATAAAGAAGCCAAAATTCACTCAGATCCATTCAGATTCAGAGAGGCTGCATATGTTTGAAAGAAATTCATCCCTGTCTATTTTTCCTATTGATCCTTTACAGACTGTTCCTGAGTGAATTCAATGTGAAGAATGTAATAAATTGTTGCTTTATCTCAATGCTTTTTGTTATTGTTCATTTTGCTCAACATTCCAAATTTGTTTCTGATACAATTTTTAAAGCAACACAGACTTC
>NW_011159183.1:0-530 GCF_000146605.3 Meleagris gallopavo | reverse complement strand
TTTTGAGACCTTCGCCGTCCGATCCGTTATTTTCACTCCCGATTCCGGTATTTTCAGCCCAAATTCTGGTATTTTCAGCCCAAATTCTGGTATTTTCAACCCCGGCTCCGTTATTTTCAGACCCAAATCCGCAATTTTCAACCCCAAATCTCTCCTTCTCAATTCCTCTCTTTTCAGACCCCAATCTGCACTTTTCAGCCCCGAATTTGCCCTTCTCACTCCCAAATCCGCCGTTTTCAGACCCAGCTCCGCTTCCACTCCCAAATCCGCCGTTTTCAGACCCAAATCCAAATCTCCCAGCGCCGAATCCGCCTCTCACCGTCCCAATTTTGGCATTTTCAGCACCAAATCCGCCGCTTTCCGCCCCGATTCGGGCACTCTCAGTCCCCACCTTCACACATCCCGTGCAAAAATCGCCATTTCCACCCCCAATTTTACCATATTCTGTACCGTTCCTGGCGTTTTCAGCCCCAAAATCAGCGTTTTTTGTACCGTTTCCGCTATTTTCAGTCCCACCTTCGGAATTTTCA
>NW_011159182.1:0-373 GCF_000146605.3 Meleagris gallopavo | reverse complement strand
TTATTTATATTTTTGAGGAAGTACTGCCCCAAAACAAGTAAATACTGAGTGGCAGGGAATGTGGAGAGGCCTGGGTGAGACTTTAGAGAGATGGAAATCTTCGGTGTCATGGAACTTTACTCCAGAACACCTGAAAGACCCTGAAATTTAAACAGATATTTGAGACAGGAATGTCGTGGCTCTAGGAAGATCTGAGGAGGCCCAAATTGTTTGGGGCCTGGCTAATGCTTACCGGGCCTTATTCAATACTATCCTGGAGAGGGAGAGTAGTTTGTGAAATTGAAAAGGAGAGTCTCAGGGAAACAGTGCAAAATGAGCGAGAGAGTCTCCTGGTCGAGAGAAACAGCCTCCAATCTGAGAGAGATGCCCTCCG
>NW_011159181.1:0-705 GCF_000146605.3 Meleagris gallopavo | reverse complement strand
CTTCTGTTTAACATCTTCATTGATGATCTTGATGAGGGGATTGAGTGCACCCTCAGTAAGTTTGCAGACGACACCAAGCTGGGAGGGAGTGTTGGTCTGCCAGAGGGGAGAAGGGCACTGCAGAGGGACCTGGACAGACTGGATCGATGGGCCAAGGTTAACAGCATGAGTTTCAATAGGGCCAAGTGTTGGGTCCTGCATTTTGGTCACAGCAACCCCAGGCAACCCTACAGGCTTGGGGAGGTGTGGCTGGAAAGCTGCCTGATGGAAAGGGACCTTGGTGTTCTGATGGACAGTCGGCTGAACATGAGCCAGCAGTGTGCCCTGGTGGCCAAGAAGGCCAATGGCATCCTGGCTTGTATCAGGAATGGAGAGGTGAGCAGGACTAGGGAAGTCATCCTGCCCCTGTACTTAGCATTGGTGAGGCCTCACCTCGAGAACTACGTTCAGTTGTGGGCACCACAGTACAGAAAGGACGTGGAGGTACTGGAGCAGGTCCAGAGTAGGACAACGAGGCTAGTGAAGGGCTTGGAAAATCAGCCCTATGTGGAGAGGCTGAGGGAGCTGGGGCTGTTTAATCTGGGGAAGAGGCGGCCGAGGGGAGACCTTTATTACTCTCTTCCAGTACCTGAAAGGTGCTTACAATGAGAGCGGGGTAGGTCTCTTCTCACTGGTGACAGGTGACAAGATGAGGGGAAATGGCCT
>NW_011159180.1:0-532 GCF_000146605.3 Meleagris gallopavo | reverse complement strand
AGCAAATGGCGCAGCTCCGTATCACAAAGAACTGCAGTCATGAGCACCGAGCTCCCCAGCGCCAGCCAACCAACCAGACGTGCCGATGGACAGGCAGAATCCTTCAGTAGGACAGCCAGGAAAACGTCCAATGAAGCACCCGCTTCTCAGCCTTCTGGTTCCTCTTTGAAAACCCAGAAGTCTCTGTATTAGCTCCGCCTCTAGCCTGTAAAGCCCGAGCTCGCAGTCTGGTGGAAGTCCAAGCACAGGTCGGTTATTACAGCCAGTCCCCAAAAGGACCGACTTCTGTCCTCGCCCCCAGTCTCAGTTCTGTGACACACGCGTGTATCTCTCAGGGGTCACCTGGTGCTCTTCTGACGAAGGCCACACGACTTTCTGGCTGCGCACTCTTGGACCTGGATCAAGCTGAAGGATGCTTGACTCACTGCAGCCAGTCGTCCTATCAGCTACAACTCCAGAATTCCAGCCACCAATCTGCTGCTTCTCTGTTAATTGGTGGCTTTACCGTCCAGCACGCTACCCTGCATTCCAG
>NW_011159179.1:0-605 GCF_000146605.3 Meleagris gallopavo | reverse complement strand
GGGCCTGTTGACTTCCAAAAAGATGATATTTTCTCCCAGGCATACCTGTTTCTTCAACTACCGCACGTTTTTCTCCCAAAAAGACTAGATGACAAGACCAAATAGGACACTTGCAACCAAGAATAGGACATCTTCTCCCACAAATACCACTTCTCTCCCAAGGATAGGACATTTTCCCTAAATGCTATGGCAGTTCTGCTAAGAAATACTCCTTTCCTTCCCTAAATGGGACATATGCACCCACAAAGACCACGACTCCGAGAAATTCCCTCCCACGTTCCTCCCAATTACACTCCATTACATTCCTCATCATGACACTTACTCCCAGACTTTTGGCATTTTACTGCAGAAAGACCATTTCGATCCTGAATATATGCCATTGGCCCTCACAAACACCGATTGCCTCACAAATACGTGGCACATCCCACCAGAAAGACCATTTCTAGCCCCCAAAAGATGGCATTTACTCCCAGAAACACCAGCTTTCTCACACATTCCTCACCTTTTCCCCCCCACATAAGACCTTTCCACCCAGAAATGACAGTTCTCTTAGGAATACCTCCCAATTCCCCCTAATCTGCTACACCACACTCCGCACTATGACA